>NC_073357.2:6185000-6342500 GCF_027580225.2 Misgurnus anguillicaudatus | reverse complement strand
CATAAACACGACCATTGAAAAAAACAGCCCATCAAAATTCCTTGCTAAAGTAATGTGTGAATAACATTTCATATTTTAGAGCAGATTTTGACATACTAATACTTTTAAAATCTATTACGCAATTAAAAAAATATGATTTTGAATGCATTTGTAATTTTCACTTGTATGGATAGTAGGGAATAAATTCAAGAACAAGTGTTGTAAAAGTGATCAGAGAATGACCTTTGATCTATTGATGAGCAATAACCACTTAAGTGGTTGGCAACAACTCCATAAGTCCACTTGTTGCAAACTTCAGTATCTTTTTAAGGCTTTACTTTACCACATTTTACGGCATACTAGTTTGATGTATATCCAGCAGTCGCCTAACATTCACCGCAAAATCAGACTAGAACGTTGTAAACCAAAACAAATTATTCTAATAATACGCTTTTCAACCACAAAATCTATGGACTGCAGCTGTATCATGTCCTTCCTGGTTTCTCACAAGGTTTTTTCTTCATTTCAACATCATGGGTTTTTGTTCCTTAATCATGATCCAGACTTTAATTTATGAGATCGCAAGGAACAATCTACACAATTCATGAATAAATCCACTCCCAGCAAGAGATAGCCATCATTTCACTGTCTAGGTTTAAAGACACGATTAAGTCCGGCTATGAGTAGCCCATTTTGGCCAAATTAAACTTGAATTCAGTTACATGATGTTTTTGCCAAAATAACTTGTGAGTTGTTTGATATTTCATCATGTAACCAAAGTCAATAGTAATTATAGGATGTTTGGTTTCATTTATTAATTAATATCATTTATTTCTAGGCTATGGTTAGACGTCTATAAAATTTTCACTGACAGTCCAAATTTTGCCTCTTTTAGCGTAGATGTCAGGGGGCTCATTTATAAAGTGTGCGTACGCATACATTTGATCGTAGAGTGTGCGTGCGCAAAAATCCATGCCAACGTTCATATTTATAAAAACTGGAAAATTGCTTAGTCCGATTGTTACAGGTTTTTGAAAATGTAAGCCATTCTTGCTGTTCGAAAAGAATTTAAACATTGACAGATGCTCTTTTATATGTCAATGACATAAAAGGATTACTTCACTTTCATTAAAAAATCCCGATAATTGACTGACCCCCATGCCATACAAAAGATGTTTATGTCTTTCTTTCTTCAGTTGAAATGAAATTACGTTTTTTGAGGAAAACATTTCAGGATTTTTCTCCATAAAGACGTTTCAGCAGTAACAACATAAACAAACGGCTGTTGTGGTCCGCACGTAACTTCCGGTAAACTCCGCTAAGAATAAATAACAACAAAATTCTTTAAATGTAGTTTATTTATATAAAAAGCAAAAAACAACAACACATAGATTACCTAGGAAACCAAAACATTTCTTATTTTTGACTTTTGATTTTTGTTCAAGAGATCAGTTAGCAACTAGTCAGACCATTAAAAAAAGAAAAGAAACTGGAAGTAAAGTTCGGATCCAGACGTGTATCGCGTCAGCGTACGTGTGTCCGATGAAAACGTCTATAGTGGACCTCAACAGTTCCAATCCAATCCACATTTATTTATAAAGCACTTTAAAAACAACACTGTTGACCAAAGTGCTGAACACAGTCCATAAAATAAAACAACGAAAGCACACAATAACAACAGATAAATAAATACTGCATTTAAAACACAACTAACAAATCAACCCTCAGTCTGAGTTAAAAGCCAAAGAGAATAAATGAGTTTTAAGTCGGGATTTAAAAACAGGAAGAGACTCAGTCAGTCTGATGTGCAAAGGCAGCTCATTCCAGAATCTCGGAGCTGCCACGGCAAACGCACGGTCACCTCTGGATTTACGCTTGGTCTTAGGGACGACCAGCAGTGCCTGGTCAGCCGACCGAAGCGAACGCAAGGGGGTGTATGGCACGAGCAGATCAGACAAGTACTGGGGGGCCAGGCCATGCAAACATTTAAAAACAAATAAAAGAACTTTAAAAATAGTGCGAAAATGCACAGGGAGCCAGTGTAGTGATTGGAGAATAGGCGAAATATGGTCAAATTTCCGAGTTCCAGTTAAAAGGCGTGCAGCTGCATTTTGAACTAGTTGTAAACGTGCCATAAGTGATTTGCTAAGACCAGTATAAAGTGCATTACAATAATCTAAGCGAGTGGTAATAAAAGCATGAATTACAATTTCAAAATCGTGCCGAGATAAAACCGGTTTTACTTTGACTAATTGCCTCAATTGAAAGAAGCTAGTCTTCACCACAGCACTAATCTGATCATCAAGTTTTAAACGACCGTCCAACTTGACCCCCAGGTTTGTAATCACCGGGCTAATGTATCTAGTTAGAGAACCCAGGTCATCAGGAACCGTAGCAGCTGAGTCACTAGGAGCAAATAATACAAGCTCAGTTTTGGTCTCATTTAAATACAAAAAGTTCATAGTCATCCATGATTTCACTTCATTTAAACACTCTAAGAGGGTTTTTGACTGACTTAGCGGCACATATATTTGGCAGTCGTCAGCATAGAAATGGAACGAAACATTATAACTTCTGAAAATTGACCCCAAAGGCAGCAGGTACATTGAAAACAGTAGCGGCCCAAGGACAGACCCTTGAGGAACTCCAAACGACAGAGGAGCCGAAGATGACACAGCACCGCTAACCTGAACTGAAAAACTTCTGCCTTCCAAATAAGACCTAATCCATGCTAGAGCTTGCCCCTTAATACCCACACAGTTCTCGAGTCGAGACAGTAAGATTTGGTGGTCGACTGTATCAAACGCAGCCGTAAGGTCCAATAGCAGCAGAGCAACAGTATCACCAGAGTCTGAAGCCAGAAGAATGTCGTTGTAAACCCTCAGCAGAGCTGTCTCAGTGCTGTGGGCTGACTTAAACCCAGACTGAAAAATTTCAGTTATACAATTGTCATTTAAAAATGTGCTCAGCTGCAAATAAACAACTTTTTCCATAATTTTGGAAAGCAAAGGGAGCTTAGAAATAGGCCGATAGTTTGAGAGCTCAAGTCTGTCCAGACCAGGCTTCTTTAACAACGGTTGAACAACTGCATGTTTAAAACTCATAGGTACAACTCCAGTAATTAAACTGACATTAACAATATCAAGTATGCAGTGCCCTATTGTAGGAAAAACCTCTTTAAAAAGACGAGGGGGAATCACATCATTTGGGGAGCCAGTGATCTTCATTTGACCAATAATCTTCTCTAAAAAAGTCAAGCTAACAGGCTCAAACTGGTTCAAAACAGACGAACAAGTTACAAATATGCCGGACTCATACGAAGGTGGACCAGCAAGGGCCCTAATACACTCCACCTTATGAATAAAAAAGTTAAGAAACTCCTCACACACTTTTGATGGGTTTTCCAAGCATTGAGGTTGTGGGACATTTAAAACAGAATTAAGAGTATTAAAAAGAACTCGATGATTATGACCATTCGAAGAAATAATGTTAGAAACATACTTGGTTTTTTCAGCTTTTACAATTTTTTGATAAGAACACCAACTCTCTCTAAGCATCTGAAATGACACTTGGAGTTTATCACCCTTCCACTTTCTTTCAGCCCTTCTGCACTCGCGTCTAGCAGCACGGGTGACATCATTCAGCCACGGGTCAGGTCTTGATTTTGACTGCCTGATTTTTAAGGGGGCTACCGTGTCTAATGCTGTTTTACAAGCGGCATTAAAATCAGCACACAGATTTTCAACAGTTTTGTTAGGACAGAGCGAGACATGGTTTTGGTTAAAAACAGAGGAAAACTGAGCAGCAGTGGAAGGGTTAACTATCCGACCACGACGCACGGGAGCACACGGTTTAACTACGACATAAGGAAGGGAAATTTCAAATACAACAGGCATATGATCAGAGAAAAAAGCATCACACACTTCAAGATTTGAAACAGTTAAGCCATGAGTTAAAACCAAGTCAAGAGTGTGCCCATGTTCCTGCGTTGGGCCAGATACACACTGTATAAGATTAAAACACTCAATGACATTTAAAAAATCTCTTACCATTGGCTTTTCAGGACAGCACACATGGATATTAAAATCCCCTACAATAAGGACACTGTCATACTTTGGCACAAACTCAGCCAAGAATTGAGAAAAATCCGTAATAAAGTCTTTGTTGTATTTGGGTGGCCTATACACAAGTGCGCACAGCACTGGAAATGCACCGCTTAATTCAAATAAATTTACCTCAAAGGTGGCAAAAGATAGAGCGAGTGCAAGCTGTTTACACCTAAAGTTTGTTTTGTACACTGTTGCCAGTCCTCCTCCACGACCGGACGTCCTCGGGACATTAAAATACAAACAATCAGGCGGTAAAAGTTCACAAAAAGCGCTCGACTCACCCACCGGAATCCACGTTTCCGTTACACAAAGAAAATCCAGATCACGCGACTCGAAAAAGTCCTTTAAGATGAAAGTTTTGTTTGCTAGCGATCTAGCATTCACCAGGGCAAACCTTGCAGGATCCGGGGCTTTTGCAGTCAGTGTAGTCCGAACAAACGGCCGGAGATTCTGCTGATCTACCCCACGCCAGCAGAGGTAGGGAGCGTGAACACGGCGAGCAGGAAACCCCACATCCGAGCCAACCACAGGGACCAAACAGGAGTCGATCGGGTCCACAAAACGCCACGACAGGCGGCGATAAACTTCCGAGCAGATTTTAGGCGAAGTTATGGTGGAAGATGCCAGCCTGGTCCTTAGTTTCACCAGCCAGTTTATAGTTTTAATGCAGCTTCCAATGGCTCTAAACAATCCCAAACGAGGCATAAGGGTCTTATCTATCGTCATTTTAGCCAAAAAAAATACTCTTAAAGGTGCAGTGTGTAAGTTTTAGAAGGATCTCTTGACAGGAATGCAAAATAATATATGAAACTATATTATCAGGGGTGTATAAAGACCTTCCGTAATGAAACGTTATGTAAGGAATAATTGACGACGGGCCATTGAATTATAAGAAAATAATGCACACCAAGGTGGTTACACCGCAGGTGTGCATTATTTTCAAATAATTCAAAGGACCGGAGTCAATTATTCCTCTTATACCACGGTTACCACAAACATTGCTCTGGTGCCTATTTTTAAGACATTTGAAAAGTTAGGTGTGCGGTTTACAGAAAAATAATCAACACCCATAGAACATTTCTCAGCCAATCAGAATGCAGCATTCGACAGACCCGTGGTATAAGTGTTTATTACGTTAGAATGAGATGTTTTTATCTACATACACAGAGGGTCCCCTTACGCCATTTTGTGCCGCCATGTTTCTACAGAAGCCCTTAATGGACAAACTTTTTTTACTAAGTTGTCTCCAACGATGACATGGTTGTCCGGTGGCGGCTAGAAAAGACCCTTATGCCTCGGTTGGGATTGTTAGAGCACTTTGAAACTGCTATTTTAAATTGCATTGAAACTATAAACTGTTGAGGTCCTCAAAAAAAAAAAATATATATATATATATAAATTCGACTGAACAAGGAAAGAAATGAACAACATTCCTTTAATTAGGCATCGTTTAAAGGAGCTTAAGAAGGACCAAGATATGTGCTAATTCATCCCTCTACCTATCTTCTCTGTCCTTCCTTTTCTCTCTTTCATCTGGGTCTTGGTGAGTTTCATGCCTGTGAGCTCTTCTTTATGCTGTGAGATGTTTGTTGTGTTGTCTGGAGATATTGATCTAAAGGTGACAAAGGGACTTTTTAAAGGGCTGCTTTGACTGCGAAGTCTATGAGTTCATTATGTTTCATTGCCGTCGACTTCAAATGCATACTGTGTCTTCTACAACTGGTACAGTAACCTCTAAAGTCTGGATATCAGTGGGCGTACGTCGAATACAGACACTCTTGCTGGTGCCAAGTGAATGTTTTTGCCAGAGAATTTCAAAGTTTTTAGTGCCTATATGCAAATGAACTGTCTGAATGAGTAGATGCCAATTGTTGTATTTCAAAATGAACTTTTAGTCATCCATTTTCAGCTTTACATTAATGATTGTTTTTTAATTCATGGTGTGAAAACAAAAAGTAAAGAAAAACATGCCACGAGTGTATTATTAAACAAGTAAATGCAATTGCCAATGACTGACAATAGTTTTTTTTTGGCAGATTATTTTTAAGCAGAAGATTTTATGAAATGCATCTATGCTGGTTTTGGTTGCCAAAAACATTGCATGGGGGTTTTGGTGCGTAGGCTCTTTACTGCAATTTGAAAAAAATAAAAGAAATTCATCCAGAAAATGTATTTTTTCATTTATTTATTTAATCAGGGCTCAATGCACATTAATAACATACATTTGTAAAATGCACCAGATTTATCCAATATTGGCTAATTTTCATCTGTAGTCCATTTTGGCAGATTGATGTTAAGGACAGGAAGAAAATATGAACAAACAATATTGATTTACAGCACTTTAAGAAAAATGAGAAATTTAAAAAAGCAGAAGAAAAAATAAACTAAGACTATGGAAACATAAAATTATAGACTACTATCCACAAATCACTATAAATGATGACAATTTTGAAGGGTCAATAACCATGTTTATTACTTTTTCCAGAAACCACAGTGTCCAGTTTCAATTCTTTCAACTCTACTGGAAGTCTATTCCACTCATGTGTTCTTCTAAAAGAACAATAATTTACCAAAGGTGGTTTTTCTTAATGGCACATTGCAATCAGTTCTAAAACTGGCACAAGTTCACTGTCCTGTTATCTGATAGAAAATTGAAATACAACGGTAAAAACTGTTGTGTTTTATCCAAGACCTTGAGTTTGTTTATAAATAGTTTCAACTGGTTTAAGAAAATACTTACTTTTTCTACGTTTTTACGTTTGTGTCCAGGTGGTCAGCTGCTTTATTGGTAAAACTATTTCTAATAAATCTGAAATTCGCTAAATTTAATTTCAATATATTTACCACTTTCTTCACGTGTTCAGAATCCAATAATAATCCTAAATATTTAAATTCAAGTTTTTTTTCTGGATCTGCTTTCACAACATTATCAGGGCTTTTAGTAAAAAAAAACCCCTTAAAAACTGTTTTATTTTAACATTAAGATGTAGACATGAAGTAAAAAGCCATTTTGCAACTTCATTCTTGTGCTGATTTTTGCATGTACAACACAACATCGTACATTAGATAAAAGACATCTGGAGGACTGACATTTAGTAAATCATTTACATACATACCAAACAATAATGGACCTAAAATAGAACCTTGTGGAACTCCAATATTATAATCCAGGTAATCTGATGTCGCATTTATTACCCGTACACACTGTTTTCTTTTTTAAGGTCACCTTCTTTCTGATCCCATTTTTTAAACCCTAGTTAGTGTGTAATGTTGCTATAATACCATAAATAATACCTGTCAAATGATAGAGCACAAAGTTCACTGCCAGGCGATATATTTTCTTTAACTGAATTCGCCTTTCAAAGCCTATAGCGAACGGCCAGTTTGGACTACAGCCCTCTACTTCCTGCTTTAATGATGTCACTAGAACAGTTTTTGACTAAACTCCACCTATAGGAATACGTCAGTCGCCAGCTAGGCTAATGGCAAGCTAAGCTGCTATCGAATCACAACACACTAAACAAGGTACACAATCAAAACTCGATACGTATTTCTGAAGGAGGGACTTCCTAGAACAAGGAAGACATCAGTCCGTTTTTAGGACAGTGAAAACAATGGTATACAGATAAGTAAATTGTGTGAAAAATACTGTTTTTTACACATGAAGCATGAACACATGTTATATTGCGCACTGTAAACACAATCAAAGTTTGGTGTATACACACACTAAATGCAAATCCGGATCTGCACCAAAATTGGCAGCGCCGGTGCGGATCCGTCCCGGAGTCGTTTACTGTTTGCACTGCATTTTTGTCTTGTTTTCAGTAAAAATATCTAAAAATTCTTAAATTAAGATGCTTTTTCTTAAAGAGCAAAACGACCCAAGAAAATAAGTCTACTTTTTAGACCAAATATAATTTTGTGCATAAAAAAATGTGTGCACAAAAAATCTGCCAATGGGGTAAGCAAATTTTTCTTGAATTTAGTGTTTAAGAAAAATGTTCAAGATATTTTTGCTTACCCCATCAAAATTCAAAACCAACCAATATAAAGTAAAAGATGTAATATATAAACTGTCCTACTTTGCTCAGATCAGCACTTCTGTTTTGACACAAACACCAAAGGGAACAACTTCCATTACTTTGCCATTACACTGAAGATCGTGGTCAGGTTTTTTAAGTCATTTATCCACTTAAGCATTAGCGTGGACTTTTTCTATCTGCACTTTCTTCTCTGCTATCAAGAGTAATGATGACACTTCATAATGGCAGAGGAGGCGAGTGGAGAATTGTGACCCAATGTCTGATTCACGAGTACCACTTCAAACCCAGAGGCCTGCATGGAAACAGACTTATTAATTCAAAAACGCACATTATATGCTCTTGATAGTCTTTTCGTTGTTGTTATTTTTTTAAACAACAAAGTGTTTTTCTATTCTAATTACAGTGGTGTGAAAAAAGTGATTTCTTATGTTATTGCATTTTGTCACACTATTTTTTAGATCATCAAACAAATTTAAATATTAGTCAAAGATAACACAAGTGAAAAAGGGTTTCATTATTAAGGGAAAACAAAGTCCAAACACACATGGCCCTGTGTAAAAAAATGTTTGCCCCCCTGTTTAAACATAACTGTTTTATCACACCCGAGTTCAGTTTCTCTAGCCACACCTGTTCGCAAATCAAGAAATCACTTAAATAGGACCTGTCTGACAAAGTGAAGTAGACCAAAAGATCTTCAAAAGCTACACATCATGTTGAGATCCAAAGATATTCAGAAAAAAAATGAGAAAGAAAGTAATTGAGATCTATCAGTCTGGAAAAGGTTATATAGCCATTTCTAAAGCTTTGTGACTTCAGCAAACCACAGTAAGAGCAATTATCCACAAATGGTGAAAAGATGGAACAGTGGAGAACCTAACCAGGAGTGGCCGGCCGACTAAAATTACCCCAAAAGTGCAGCCACGACTCATCCAAGAGGTCACAAAAGACAGAGTTCCAAGACAAAAAACGTTGCTGAGCAAAAAGAACATAAAGGCTTATCTCAGTTTTTTCAGAAAACATCTTGATGATTCCCAAGATTTTGGGAAAATACTCTGTGGACTGACAGAACACAACTTGAACTTTTTGAAAGTTGTATGTCCCATTACGTCTGATGTAAAAGTACCACAACATTTCAGAAAAAGAACATGATACCAACAGTAAAATATGGTGGTGGTGGTGGTGGTATGATGGTCTGGAACTGTTTTGCTGCTTTGGGATATGGAAGACTTACTGTAATAAATGAAACCATGAATTCTGCGGTCTACCAAAAAATCCTGAAGGACAATATCCGGCCATCTGTTTGTTACTTCAAGCTGAAGCGCACTTGGGTTCTGCAGCAGGACAATGCTCCAAAACACACCAGCAAGTCCACATCTGAATGGCTAAAGAAAACCAAAATGAATGTGCTCTTGCTTGACCGTACACACAGGCGCACATCCGCTGCTCAACATACAGTGCTGCATAAAAGCATCGTTGCAAGTTTCTTAAGGCAGATTAATGAATAGGTTGTTTGCATTTTGCAAGATCGGATTAATATCAGTTTAGCGAAGAGTCATTTATGTGGTAGAATGTAAATGGAACAGTTTTAACAAGTCAGAGGAGTGTAAAAGTCCCTATAATGACGGCTGGAATGTTAATGTGAAAATAAATATAGTAAAAAGGACATTCTGTAAATGCAACTTTTGCAATGGTAAGAAAATAATTAGGAAAATGAAAAATAATTTTTTTAGGTATTTGGCCTTCGGCTGATTGTTTAATTTTGTTCGGCTTCGGCCAATAATTTTCTTTTCGGTGCATCCCTATCTGAAACATTAAAGTGTGACAAATATGCAAAAACATAAGAAATCTGTAAGGGGGGGGGGGCAACAATTTTTCACACCACTGTATGTATTATTGTAGTTCAATTGGTAGAGCATTGCATTTGCAACACAAAGGCGATGGTTTCGATCCTAGGGGAACATACTCATAAAACGTATACTTATACTTTGCATTTGACAAAAATGGTTTGTAAAATGTGTAAAGTCTAATTAGGAACACTAAAGACCTGTTCGTTTACAATTCTCTGTGCCCTAAAAATGCAATAAATGGCCATATATTTTCATTTCACACAAGTGAGACAGTTTTACGCTTGCTTGAATAACAACTCCTTCTTTGTTGTTAAATTTGAGGTTAATTTATTGTTAAGAAAACTGAGGCTTGACAAGCAGAATAAATCCAGCCAACATTTTCTTGGGTTTGACTAATGTACGTTTTTAAGAATTCGTGCTGTTATTTTATACTTTAAAGTATCCGATTAAGTCATTTTGTTTTTATGAGTTGATATAACCTAACAAATTAGGTTAAGCAATTTAACTTGTTTATTACGTTACAGTCAAGTAAGTTAAAATGACAGCCAATTTGATAAGAAAAAGTTTAAGGTAGCTAAAAAATGCTTACAGTGTATCGGTATCCATCAAGTTTCAAATAAAACAATGGAATCAGACAAAGTATGTGCACTAGCTATATCATATGGCTATATGTATATTTAATATTAATTTATTCTGCATATATCTCATGATATAATTGTGATTTTGGTCATGCATTCACTAGCTTTTCAGCTCACCACCTAAAATGACTAATAACTAAACGTTACAGCTGACAGACTGACCCATAACTCCACAGGAAGAGGGTGGGTGGTCACAGACTTGTTTCTCTTTTGAAGCTGAGCCAAATTCGTGACTCATTTATCCTACTTCAGTTCTTTGTGCTACCTGGACACAAATGAATAAAGATTATATTTAACTTTATCGTTTTAGCAAATAAGGATTATATTGGCTAACAAAAACACAGCTTTATTTTTGAATTAATGCTATGTTTGACTGTAGATTTATTTCTACAACAGTCAAGCACATACAGATTTACATGTTTGGTTATAAAGAGGACAGTTGTGTAATGTATCGTGTAAGTCATCTATCCCCGCTTTTGTTCCCTGCTGTGCTCTATATAATGACCTTGATCGGGACGGTTTTGCACCGGGAGTGCAGCGCTTCATCTGTAACAAGTTTTTCCTGCTTTTTTAATGACTCTTGACACTTTGGCATGACAGGAAAGCAATTCCCTGCAGAACTACTGAACTGTGTCCAGGTCTTTGTGTGAATGTCATGTTGAGCGCCCCCTTCTGGAGGCTGTGAATACAGCAGTCTTCCCAATAACAGACATTTACACTGTAAACATTCTGCAAATTGAACTTGTCTGGAGCTAAGCTTGTGCCTTTCCCAGCAATGTGCTACAGACATATGCACACGTAATTGGGTCAAAATTTCAAGTCTGTTTTAATGACATAAAAATGAATGCAAAAGTCCAGAGGTTGTACTAGATTTGATTTTAAGATGATCCCTTCATCTGAACTGTATTGTAGCCAGTCACTGTGTTTGTGATCAGATAGCAAATCGCTAAAGAAACGACCCATAAGTTGAGAACAGGGCTTGCATTCAGAGAGAGCTCTTCCTCTGTGCAGCCACTCCTGCACTGTGCGAGCGAGAGAGAGAAAGAGAGAGAGAGAGAGAGAGAGAGAGAGAGAGAGAGAGAGAGAGAGAGAGAGAGAGAGAGAGAGAGAGAGAGAGAGAGAGACGGCTGCTGTCTCAGGCCTGGCCGACTTCCAAGCGGCAATCAATGTGGCCTGGAGTCAATGGAACTTCAAATCTGATTCCCGTTCTTCCACACCACCTCAAGACACTCCCGAACTTCACTTTACCCAGTGTGAGCCCAGAACCAGTTTCACTCCCTAACTGAATCCAGCTGACACTAAATTGCAGCTCATTTGGGCCGAGATCGAAAACAGTTTATTTGAGTGGTTGACCCAATTCCATGATGAATAAAAAGTATGTACACAACATGCCATTTATTTATACAGTTTAAAAATGAGGAAAAACATGCCTCACGGCTAATCTGCGGTCGCAAGTAGTGTCTCTTTAAAAAGAAGTCTGGGAAAGTCGCTGCGCCGTTCAGCTGCCGAGATCACACTCGGATATGATTTGTTTATTAAGCTTTAAAAGAAAATTGACACTCACGGACATAGCTAATAGGGTGAGCCATGAACTCTGGCCCACTGTCTGACATTGCATTTTCCAAACTTGCGTGGTTTCCGCACATCAGGAATGAAAATCTACCAGGATTCATTTACTTTGAATTGCCAAGACATAAATAATTATGTGTGTGAAGGTGTGAGTGTTACTGTTAGAGGGATATTTCACCCAAAAATCATCATTTACTTACCCTTGTGTTTTTCCAGACACATCTCACTTTCCCTGTGGAAGACAAAAGGAAATTTGTGCTAAAATGTTCAGAACTGACAGCCTAAGGGGGCGTGTACACCAAAGCATTTACTCCCGCAGTCTGCGTATGTTTTTAATTGTTTCAAATCACTAGCAGTTGGCGGGTTTGTCCACGCTGAGTGAGCGCCGGCCCTCGCCGTTATTTCCGCGCACAACACTGAGTGCCCAGAGTTGAAAAATGTTTAACTTTGGGTGAAACGCTCAGCTCATCCAATCACAGCAGAAGAGGGGCGGGCTAAATATTACAACAACCAACAGCCGTTCAACAACTGATAAACAAAGCAGGAGCATCTTAGCAAAAAAAAGCACTTAGCTGAGAAAACGTTGGCGCCCAAAGTTGACGTCCGCCTATCTTTTCAGCCACGTTTAAATGCTTTGGTGTACACGCTAACTAAGTCAGCATTCACTTTCTTTTCATTTTACATTACAACACTACATAAGGTATGACGTTGTATCCCATAAAACCTTTTAAACGAAAATGTTAATAAAACCTTATTAGCATGCGCAAACTATCCTCATTATCTGACAGACATCGCATGAAAAAATCTCACCTGTCACAGAGACAGCCCTTGGCCATGTATCCCTAAAATTTTAGCTAATATGAAAACTTGCCAAATACAAATACTTCTTGTCTGTCAGTCATTGTGCATATTTAAAAGGATGTGGCTAGAAGGGATACAGCTACAGCCAAAGTCTTGTGAAATCTTGCTGGATGAGCTCTGTTTTCATCCAAATCCTACCCCCAAACCCAACATTTCACAGGACTCAGGTCGCAGCCGCACCCCATCCAGCCAGAACTGCTGTTTTTCGTCCTAATCCTACATCCAAACCCTGCTCTACCTGATCCCGCCAAGTGGTCGATGTCCTCAGGGCAACATATTGTGTTGACCCAAGGACAACATTTTTTGTAAATAAAATTTAAACCCTAAACAAAACTGAACCCTGAAATCAGATGGAAATGATAAAGGAAAAGCAATGATCTAGAAGCAGCTAATCCTGGTTGTAAGCTTAAACCTGAAACAAACTGTAAACTTATATCTGAAATCTTATTGGTTGTTTAAAATGTTGTCCTAGGGTCAACATAGTGTTGCCCTGAGGACATCAACCACTTGGCAAAATCAGGAGAGACACCTAACCCCAAACCCAACATCTTGCAAGATTTGGCCGTAGATGTATCCCCTCTGCCCAGAACCATGTTTGAGCTTACTGACATATTTTGGGGGCGGGTTCTAGAAGAGGTGTGGTTAACGTTATAGCAAAATGGCAGAAATCACTTAAGGCACCTTTATCATGAAGACTGGGCTATTTGTATGTTCTGTGTGGATTTTCTTTGGTTACGATCTTCTAAGATCTTCTACCTGTCAAACAGATGTGTGTTTTTGTCAAACTTTAGTGTCATTTGTATCTAACAGCCACTCCATTACTTTCTTCCTTGTGCTTTATTTAAGGCGATTGCTTAGGCCTGTTGTAGTGGGCTTTTTGTCTGAACTTCACCGGAAACTTCATGTTGTTTGGGGCTGAGTTGGTGCCTTTTGTCACTAATCCCATCCCATCTGGGCACCAGAAGTTGGCACGGTTGGCCTCCCTCCATAAGCATCACAGCTTCACTTTGCTTATCAGTGGACCGATTAACCAGCATGCACCTGGGCACACCCGCTCCATTCCTCATATCCATCTGGTACTGGTGCTACAGCAGATCCAGAATAGTAAATATGGACTGAGCCTGTGCTTCTTGCGCCTATTGTTTATTATTTTAGCGATAGGCACGGGCTTTCCCTATTCTGACAAGCTGAGAATAGTCAGACGCAGTTATTCAGAAAGGGTCACACAGCATCAGAAGGGTGCGAGGGAGGTGCAGAGAGCAGTGGCAGGATGGATTAGGAGGGACTGGGTGTAAAAGGGGGAGTGGTGCATTGTGGGGAAGCAGCTCCAGCTGTCCTGCTCTGCTGCATGCTCCTTCTCCAAGCGTCTGGCAGGCAGCCAATGGGAGGAGGCGAATCAGTGGCACTCGAGTTCAGTGTGTCAGTGCGGGTAGCAGTCTGCGAAGGGATGGGCCAATGCAAACACACACGCACACACTGCACCACTGCAGCACTGCCCTACTTTACCTTTCTCCACACATGCAGACATGCCTAGCTGATGCAGATTCGTACAAATGGTTGCTTTCAGGAATTACATTATTGGATGCTAATGGGTCAGCTGCAGCCCTGTTTGGTTAATGGTAACAGAAGAAGCAGCCTATGAAGGGGTTTTCTGCAGTAATAAGCTGCAGTGATGTGAAGCCGTAAAAACATTACGCAATACTGCCAAGCATCCATATTTGCTGCGCCCATCGGTGCGGAGAGAGGGAGGGGTGTGGTTGTTATGTAGTGTTCAATAAATCCACATATAAGCAGGATCAGTCTGGAATGACATCAAATGTGGATTCTTCCTGCAAACAAATGCGCAAACAAAAGACCTCACAGAAAAAAACAGATGATCTCAGAGTCGGTCATCGAAAGCGTTTCCTGTGACCTCTCCTCTCTGGTACTACTCTAATTTCTGCCCATGCCATCCCCCCGACTCTGACTCTTTTTTCACCCACTCTTTTTTTAGTTCATGGCTATACTGCACTCTGACAGGTCTGGGTCATGCCAAGCTAAGCCCCTCTTCCTCTCATTAAAGAGCAGCCGGATAATCGCAGTTAAGCAGCTGGTTATAAAGCAAGACAGCAAATATTGTGTGGATTAAATGCAGAAATGAAGGGATGCCACCAGACGACCCAGGTTGTTTCCACTGTATACGTCTGTGCTCCTCTTGTTTGTGTTGGCCCAAGATGACCATTCCCTTGCCAAGTATTGTAATCTTAAATGCACTGAGTGAGACAGACAAACCACTTACAGGAATGTACACAAAACCCTGTTTGATCAAGGTGATGGTCATAAGGAAATACTTTAAAATGCTCAGGGGAGATTTTATTCCTCAAAGGTTGATCTTTCATTATTCAGGAGTCTTAATGGCGTTCCGTCTTGGTGAAAATATGTTTCAGATGTTTCTCCTAAAATTCCTTAAAAGAAATTTGCAAATGTTAAAAGCATGGCTCAGACGGTTTAGTAAACTTTGGAAGAATGCAATATGAAAACTATCAAAGTGCAACTAAACACCACCTCATCAAAAATTAGGTAATGATATCAACCCGAATGCTCTCGACATGCACCGCTTAGTTGTCAGAATCCGTTAAACGGCACGTCGATTTTTCAGTAAAATGTGTACGGAAGATGAATGGGAAACGGCCGTGGATCACAATCAAACTTATGTCCCTTGTGAATACTTTAACCTGAATGCAACCCAGATGTGGCATTCACATGGATCACAGTGCCCCCTAATGTGTGGTTCAGTTTCTTAATTTTTACTTTTTCAATTCTAACTTTCATCATTTGAAATGTTTCTAATTGCATCTTTAGTGAGTTTGCAAGAATTGGATGTTTTTGCTCAAAAAGTTCTTGCATGATTTTGCAGCAAAAGATGGTCAAATAATTTTTTTGTGAAAATAAGGGAAATTTAATTACAATGACTAATGCTGCATCAAGACCAAAAGCGAATGTACTTATTTGCGCAAGTAGATTACATACAAAGTCAATAGCTGCGCTTACATCGACAATTGACCGTTTAAATGTTCAATCCGAACAAAAATGCTCCATGTAAACACCTCAATCGGAATAAAAAGAGCCAAACCAATTAAAAGCTAATCGCTTTGAAAGGGGTGGTTTATACCTTTTGTAATCAGCTCAAAAGGACATGTATACACTTGATTAGTTGATAACTGAAACTCTTCTTTTTCTTTTACTTTATTAATGGCGGTTGGCAAACCCACTTAAAGTTGCATTTCCGCCACCTACTGGATTGGAGTGAGGAGCATATGCGCATGTGCAATGTCGTAGAATTGGCGTAATGATGAATGACGCAAAGAACGCAAGCTTGTGTCGTTGAAGGAAGTCACATGAAGTGACTGTTTTGTCATTCTTAAATTTTAAATCTTAAGGCGAATAGTGCGTGTTTGCAACAATTGCGATGCCCAATTGGCATCGTTCGCTTTGTCCCATGCAAATTCGCATCTATTTGATTCTATTCCTTAATCTTTTTGAGTGATAAAGTGATACAAGATAAAGTGATACAAGACCGCGTTGTGTCCGGTCAGTCCACAATTTATACTCTGAACCACAAATGCGTGTGGTGGACTTCACATGGTTATGCACAGCGCAGTTGGAGCGATAAAGTTCAAAGTGGACCTTGCTCTCTTGGACAGTCTCTGCAGCACCTCGTAAAGTCAAACACGCTTTTTCCGCACACGTGAATGGGTGTTTTTGCTGCTGCTTGATAATCATGTACCGTAAACGTAGCTAATGCAACCACACAAATAGATGCGAATTTGCATTGGACAATGTGAATGATGCCAATTGGGCGTCGCGATTGTTGCAAACACGCACTATTCGCCTTAAGCGCATCTGCCATGCAAGTTGAGAATATTTAAAGCAACACTAAAAAGTTTTTGCTCTTTGCTTCCCCTACAGGTTGGAAGCGGAATTGTCCATTACCACTTTCGTAAATAATTTAGCCTACTGCAGCAAAGCTGGCTCTGATTGGATTGTAGGTCTGCCGTAAAGCAAGTTTTTGTAGTTTTCACTCGAACTACAGGACCGCGACCCGATAGAGGGCTGCAAAGTGAATGTGAAAGTACCGTTCACCCTGTTTTGAGGGGATGAACGACTGAAACTTTTTTGGAAATGTTATTTTAAGGTAAAAAAAAAACTCTTTAGTGTTGCTTTAACTCAAGGGAAAATGTGCATAATGCAAAGTTAAATCCCGCGAGTAATCTAGATTAAGGAATGTGATGCTTTGCTTTGGTGTGTACACAGCTTAATAACCCTTTCAATGCCATTAAAGTCGAATTACTAAACAAGTCTGACAAAAAATGCCGGATGCACTTGGTGGGTTATGCATCTGAACTCTTTTCATTATTATTGAGTTAATACGTGTCTATCACATGCAGAGGCTAATCATTGTTTGAGAAGATGATATTTGCTGAGGAGAACAAAATGAAATGCAAAGGTATATATTCGTAATACCTTGCTTTTTGATATAATTGACAAATTATTTCTGATTGACTACCTCATGCTGCTCCTACAAAAGCTTTTTAATTTACGATGTGGGTACTGTTCTAGCAAGATTTTTTTTCCTGGAAATGGAAGTTTGGCCGTGTTCAATTTAGCATTTAGCTCTGTGTGAAATCTCACACCTGATTTCAAACCACCGATGTCTCGGGAATCACAACCAACATTGCCCGTTTTCTCTTTTATGTAAATTGTAGTCATAAGACTATCCGGTCATTATGTTTCATAAGCACAAAAACCCACCACCACATCTTTTGTTTAATAAGTTTTCTTACTTTTAAGGATGTAATAAAATGTGTGAGCAGTCTTAAGGAGAGACTTAAAGGAAAAAGACGTGCTTGATCTTCCGTCTGTCACTCCATCTGGGCAGCAGAGATCACACGCCCATCATAGCAACATCTCTGAAACAGATCTGGATAAAAAAGCTGGTGGTTTTTAAACAGACCGTGTGGCTTTGACCATGGAGCGCTGGCTTTGCACATGCACGTGTGTAAGGAGAAAGGAAGCCAGCACCTAAACGGAGGGTCTTTGTTCTCCACGTTGGACATGCAAGTCAAATATTTCCCATTGTGTATCCAATGCATGTGCATATTAAATACGCATTTTTATACTTTAGTATAAAAATGAGC
This sequence comes from Misgurnus anguillicaudatus, assembly GCF_027580225.2. Lineage (NCBI taxonomy): Eukaryota > Metazoa > Chordata > Actinopteri > Cypriniformes > Cobitidae > Misgurnus > Misgurnus anguillicaudatus. The sequence continues at coordinate 6,324,277 of NC_073357.2, read as the reverse complement.
ATGATGTTTACCTATGCAAATCAGCTTAAACAAATCGCTTAGACATAAGCCATACTTGTGGCTTCTGCATGCTTCCCCCCTCCAGATGTTCCTCAATGCAGCTTTTGAGCTTTGATTGTGAGCTAGCTAGTACTGGATTTAAAAAAAGGTGTGTGGGTTGGTCGTGAGGGGGGTTACAAAAAAGAGGTGAATATGAACAAAAAAATCCTCTGGCTCACATTCACAGATTTGGGGGCAGTTAATATTAGCATACCTATTGTTCCTCAGGAGTGGGGTGACAAAGAAAGTGCTTCTCGATTCAATGCCCCTGAATTGGTTTAAAATTTTCTTTGTGTAAAAAGAAGCAGATCTCCCTGCCCCCGCCCAATCTTCCCGCTCGGGCCACAAAAGGCGCATTTGCCTGTAGATGTGTTGGGATCCATTGGGAGATCACCAATAAGCACTTTCATCACGCTCTTTAACGTAGTGTACCGGCTGATGGCAGAGTGCTTGAAAGTATTGTTAATGGCTAACTGGCCATTAACTGCGTCTGTGGCGATATCGGTGGATGGGACATAAACATCGATCGGAAATGGGACCGAAAATAATAAGGATTTCTTGATGATTGTGAAGCCCACATTGCGTTACAAAACACGAGACTGTATGATGACAACTTGGGTTTAGAAAAGGGGTCATGATTCAGCTTTTGCATTTCTTGCATTTTTATTTGAAATTGTGTGAATATTTTGACAAGCTGTTACTGATCGAGGTTTGTAAACATGCTGCCATCTCAAGGAAATGGGATGTTTTAACGCATTTACTTTTTACTTTCTCAATCCCAGTGTCATTTGGACAGCCAGAGAGCGTGTGGTTATTTGAATAAATGCATAAATTATACTAATCTTGCAGGTCATGTGCTCTAACCGAAATGTGAATGAATACCAAATGCATTTCAGACACAGAAAGAGAGAGAGAGAGGGAGAGAGCGAGCGAGCAGCAGACAAAACAGAGCAAGCATGTCTTGGCATGTTGAAAGCTTTTGAACTGCACATGTTGAGGTCACTCGGTACCAAATATGTTAATATTAAATAAAAAAGCATTGGTTTGCGAAATTAGTGGTTGATTGATATGGGTTTGTCAGCGTTAAGTGATGTGGTTGTATGTTAAATGAATCTGGTTTGAGGCAACTAATATACCCATACATTAAAGTTAAACATTTTTTACACAAATATTTGGTGCATTATGGATTCTCAAGGCTGTGGGATGACTTTAATGTTTTAAACCTAATATAACCATACTAGTATAAATAAATGTTATTGTTATTTAGGGGTTGAATAGGCTAGCCACATGAGGTGACGGATAACCTAAATATGTAAACCTGATGCAAAAATTGACAAAAATGCAAATGTCATTCACCACATTCGTGAATGTGGCAAATGCTTATTATCAACCTGAAGAGCAACTATTTGAATCATTTTTGCAACCAGTAACCCACAAAAGGCTCAGTCAGGACAATGCTTGACAAACAATGTCAATCAAAAATATATATAACAGTTACATAAAATCAGTTATTCTAAAATTAACGCATAACTTACCTGCAGTGTCGGTAAAAACACAACAAACAACTTAAATTCGCATTAAAACGTTATGTTGTTTTGTAATGAGACCACAAAAAGAAAAAGGCGGGCCGCGCCTGAACTCCGTCACCTCCCCTTCCATCTAGGATCCGTCCAATCAGCGCGCCGTATGCAAATCGAAAGCCAGCGCCGCACCGTCCCTGCCCCGACCGTCCGGGGGTGACGTCATGCGGACATATTCCCCGGTAGTGCCGCGTCTGGCTGCGGCTAGTCAGACGGCAAACAGAAAAGAGCTGAGTGAGTGAGCCAGCGAGTGCACGAGCTGCAAGGGAGGGGTACGCGCACGAAGGGGAAATATCGCAACCGCCGGCATTCCAATAACTCTACGGGAATAACGCGTCCGTCCGGACGACGCGCTTCGGGATTTTGCACTGATTTCTTTTTTTATTATTGTCTGGCTGTGGAAACGGACAAAGCGCTGATTTCGCACCGGGTGGGACTTTCAAACGGACCCTTCCCGGCTCAATCCCACCCTCCTTCCGCAAGTTTTCCCCTCTTTGTTTCGAGACCCATCCAAGATGCCCAGTTCGCTGTTCGCCGACATGGAGCGGAACGGCAGCGGCGGGCAGGGGGACGCCCTGGACGACCAAAGAGCCCTGCAGATCGCGCTGGACCAGCTCTCTTTCCTCGGCGGTCTGGATAACGATGAAAATTCCCTGTACGACAACGAGCCCAGGAAAAAGAGCGTGAACATGACCGAATGCGTCCCGGTTCCCAGCTCGGAGCATGTTGCTGAGATCGTCGGGAGGCAAGGTAATAATCGCGTTGACTTACTAAATTGGCTTGTTTGCATACGCATGTGGCCGCATACATGATGTTACTGTAGATGTTATTGTCACGTACGTGATGCATGTGCGTTATACACGCAACGTAATGTAGGTTATAGCCTATTTACAGCTGCACTGCCCCTCGGCAAAACAAAAGCAAGAGTAGTTACAGCACAAGCAAATCTCTACGAGTTTATCTATATCATCATGTTACACACACAATGTTTCCTTTTGTCTATGTTCAAGTGCCATTTCCTTAAGGGAATGCGTATTTCTTTGTCTCCACGGGCTTTGTTTACACTCCCTGCTCTCCCTGTATGTAGGGAATACACTTGGTTAACCAGAAAAGAGTCAGCATTATTATCTAGAGCTAGAAGTAAACATGTGGAATGAGTTGTTTGAGACGTGTAATGGTTAACATCAAGTTTGTTGACAGCATGATTAATGCGTTTTGTTGGGTTAAACTCCTGTTTTTCAAAGCTATGGAAAATTCAGAATTCAGCATGCGTTTTTTCCCCGTGCTATTTTTGACCCTGTATGTCAAGTAGCCGAGCATGTGGTTTGAATTTATGCCGCACCAAAAAAAAAGAAAGAAAAAAGAGTAAATTGTTGTCCCCTAGACTATGTTATTGCACTTGCCTCGAAAGCATCCGCCTGCTTGTAGATGAACGCATGCCAGCATCTAAGGGAAAGGTTTTTGTTTTGTATCTAAATATCTGTTTGACTTATTTTTTTCTTGCAATTTTAGGTTGCAAAATTAAAGCCCTGAGAGCAAAGACCAATACGTATATCAAAACACCAGTGCGGGGAGAGGAGCCAGTCTTTGTTGTAACGGGCAGACGAGAGGACGTAGCCATGGCTAGGAGGGAAATCATCTCTGCTGCCGAGCACTTCTCCATGATCAGAGCCTCACGGAACAAAAACAGCAGCCCGAACGGGACCGCAGCGGTGCCGGGTCCGCCCAATCTGCCCGGTCAGACCACCATTCAGGTGCGGGTGCCCTACCGGGTGGTGGGTCTGGTAGTCGGACCCAAGGGAGCTACCATCAAGCGCATTCAGCAGCAGACGCATACCTACATAGTCACGCCCAGCCGGGACAAAGAGCCCGTGTTCGAGGTAACTGGCATGCCTGAGAACGTGGACCGGGCCAGGGAGGAGATCGAAGCACACATTGCCATGCGCACGGGCGGCCTCATTGAATTCACAGACGAGAACGATTTCCACGCCAACGGCACAGATGTGGGATTCGACCTGCATGGAAACGCCAGTCTGTGGAGCAAGCCCAACTCCAGCGCCACGCCCACCTCGGGTCGCAAGCCTTTTTCCAACTACCGCAACGACAGCTCCAGTTCTCTGGGGAGTGCCTCTACCGATTCCTACTTTGGCGGCAACAACAGCAGCTCCCGGATGGCCGATTACAGTCCGCCCAGCCCCGCCCTCAGCTACACTGCCTCCAGCAATGGCAACAACAATAACAACAACATCAACATTAACGGCAACGCTAATGGATTTGTCTACAGCGGCGACGTGATCTCACCCGATTGCACTGATCTGACCTTCGAGTCCTCGCCGGGATTTGACCCCACCCCTGCGCCTCCAGGCCTGATGTGGTCGCAGTACGAACGTGCCGCTAACGGCACCGCCAACTCGTCGGCCATTTTCTCTGCCAATGCTTCCACGAATGCCAACGGGTTGTTGGCCAGCCAGCGGAGAGCCAACGGGGTGGGATGCACCAGTCAACCCAGGTTGTCCCCGCCCTTGCACCAAGCCAACGGCACCCCGGAGCACCCGCTGGCGCGCCGGGTGCGCAGCGATCCGGGCGGGGGCACCCTCAGCTTCCCCAGCTACTCCCCCAACGGGCTGTCCAACGGCATAGCAGCCCTTACAGGATCCCATCACCCCGGCGTGCCCTCTGACTCATCCATCTCTTCGTCCTCTTCTTCGTCCTCTTCCTCCTCGTCCGGGACAAGCCGCAAGGGCAGCCGGGACTGCTCGGTGTGCTTCGAAAGCGAGGTGATCGCGGCCCTGGTGCCCTGCGGCCACAACCTCTTCTGCATGGAGTGTGCCAACCGCATCTGCGAGAGAAACGAGCCCAAATGCCCCGTCTGCCACGCTGCAGTTACTCAGGCTATACGTATATTTTCGTAAACTGCAAGGACACGCCCCCTCGACTACAACGGTGATGGAGCAAGCCGATGAAATCCTAATAACGTGTGTTATTATACGTGTATATACATATGTATGTAGAGCTGCAGTATCCAAAAAGGGACAGCCATTCCAGGGCTCCGGTGTAATTGTTTATAATGTACTGTAGCTCGGGACAAATATTTTCAACATCTAATGCATGTTTTAAATATTAAAGCCTAGTAATCAATAGTTTTAGTGAACTGTACGCAAACGTTAATGAAGTTACGTTAAGGACAGCAGCGGTACCATAGTCAGTTTGTCGACTGTTAGCAAAAACAAGCCTTTCGATGGCTCCGATGGAATGTATTAAGGGTTCTGAAATACAAAGACTTAGTGGCGCGGTGACGATACTGCAGCTTACGATCAAACTTACGCGAGGGAGAGAACGCCAACATATCCTACATATATATGTATAGATAAACAAGAAATTCCACAAGTTTTAAATATTCATGATGACATTACTACAGATTGAAGTATTTTATTCTTTTTTGACTTGAAAGATTATATTTCGTATTGCAAAGATGTTTACAAATATTTTAATTTAAGTTCAGTGAACTTTTTTGTAGCTGGGTTCAAATATCTTTTAATTTTTTAGTGTGGCCTTAACGGCAACGAACACTGTATTATTTTAATATCACTCTCGAAACGTGGATGGCAATTCAGACCACAAAACAGTATTCTGTTGGGATGGAGGGTTTCTAGGTTCAGCAGCAAAAAACAAAAACGAAATGTCTTTTGGATCTGTTTCACCCAGCATATTTTCTATTCAGTAATATAAAGCATATTTTATTCTATATTATTACGAAATGTCGAAATGTATAAAACTTAGTACGTTCGGACAAAAGGAACCGTTTAAGCTTTCTAAAAATTTGTATGAATTAGATTCCAGTGGGTATCACAGAGTTCTGTTGCGCCACTATACGTTTAGGATTTCTATTTTAATACGTTTGTTTACCACTTGTTTATGTATATGTAGGTGAAGTTACTTGAGCGTATATGTACTTTATTGAGCAAAGTTTAAAAACAAAGTATATTTTATTTTATGATAAAAGGCCTTTAACCTCATGGTCAAATACTAATATTATATTTGCTGAAACAAGATTTGAAAAATGTATCAAGAGTTTTATTTTTCTGACATTTAAAGTTCTACATGATAAAGTAAAACTTAAGTAATGGTGCTACTTCATGTTTTTTTAAGTATTTCTATATAAGTCCAATAAAATGGTACATGAAAGTGGCGTGTCGCTTGCCTTATTACGACATCCTGTGCCGTGTTTACGGTTTATGTGCTCTCCTTCCTTTTTGCTGGAAAGTTTCTTGGTATGCCAGGTTGCACAATAAATGAGAGAGAGACGGTGCTTGCTTTCAAAACACAGCGTCATTCGTCGAGTCTCTCGGCAGCCTGGGGAAATGTTGTGTCTGGATTAGACACTTCATATCTGGTGTTTTATTCAACTAAAAGCCTACTTAAAATAGCTCCACCTTTTGTTATTGTTTTCACAAGACTGATAAAAAGAGGACAATTTCGTTTATCGCATGATATCATAGTGTTCAAAATTGATTTTTATTTTGATATCTTCAGCTTGCTACAAATGCTTCTGCTTCAACTCATTAAGGTATATACTAATATAAGTCGTTTTCCAATTTCTGAATCATGGGTTTATCATTCCTTCCTCGAAGCAGGATTTGCAGTGTGGTGTTTTTTTGTGGAAAGACTGACTTTGAATATTTCCTGGTTTTAGGTAATAAATGCACCAGCGACAGGCTTTAATGATCGGTTTAAAATGGAAACATACAAATTTCTGGCCCTCTTAAACCATAATATTAGGAAACAATTTTGATGTTCATAGAAAAGAGCTGACAAGTACTCGAGCTAAATTCAGAACACATGCCCTGTGCTAGATTCACAGTTTGACTTCTTAACAAAACAAATACAAGCAAAGATTTCAATCAGACCTGTACGTGCTGGTGTTTATGCATTATGTATTGCGGTGAATACAGGGTTGGTGGTGCAAGGTTCATTTTTGGTTCAGTGGCGGGTGCTTTAACAAAAATGTAGTGCTTACATAAAGTCTTTGCCTTCATGGTGATGAGAACCTATAAATTATGCCACCTGGATAACATCATATACAGGGCTCCAGACTAACTTTTTTCACTAGGAGCACAGTGGCCCCCAACTGAAAATTTTAGGGGCACAACAAGAAAATTTAGGGGCACACACCGTAAATCAACAAGCTAACCAAATAATCACATTTCTACTAATTTCCACTGTATTACAAATAAATACTTTGATGATAGATGCAGAAAGTACAATGTGCTGTTGCAATTTCAGTGTCACATCACAAAAAAAAGCTAAAATTTACTGGTTCGACATGTGTGACTGGATGTAAAATTCAGTGGAACACTCTCAAATTTTGGTGGCAGTCTGGAGCCCTTATATATATATATATATCAGGGCTCCAGACTGCCACCAAAATTTGAGAGTGTTCCACTGAATTATACCCGTGTTACTTATGACTAGTTTTGTGGTCCAGGGTCACATATATTTTTTTTTTTTTTTTTTTTTTAAGGAATGTTTGTAACCAAACCAATCACATAACGTTGAGTAAATGATGACACAATTTTCATTTTTTGGGTCAACTGTCCCTTTAAGACTTTTACTTTAAAGCAGATCTGAACATTTGGATGATGTAATAAAAACTGGGAAAAAAGACAATTTTCAAACCTCTTGTCTGGTTTAGCGAAGTTGTAAAAGATACAAAATAGTTTCACATTACAAAAAACAAAACTATATCATAAAACATACAGGTCCTAATATAACAATATGTGTGACCCTGGACCACAAAACCAGTCACAAGGGTCCATTTTTAAAATTTAGATTAATATATTTGGCCGAGATACAACTATTTGAAAATCTGGAGTAAATATTGAGAAAATCACCTTTAAAGTTGTCCTTAGCAACACATATTACTAATGATAAATGCATTTTTTGATATATTTACGGTAGGAAATCTTTAATATTAATACTAATAATTTTTGGCATAAAAAATGATAATTTTGACCCATACAATGCATTGTTTGCTATTGCTACAAATATACCCGTGTTACTTATGACTAGTTTTGTGGTCCAGGGTCACATATCTGTACTAATATAAAAACTTTATGCACAAAGGTGTACTTTTAGATGGAGTACTGAACCAGTTGAGCCAATCTATGGAACGTTATTCTTACTACCATGTCACTAAATCTGGAAATGTTACGTTAATTTTTTTCCGGAAAAATCTTTCACAACTATAATTCGCCCTAGATTCTTACAAGTTCTAGCACAGACCCGATGTTATTTTGCAAAAGTGTCAGGATCCAGGAAAATCCTGAATATCGGGAATAAAAAAAACTCCATCCTCTCCAGTGGCATCATGTTCCCATCCCATCGCTCCCAACGCTGGAATCGGAAACTGAGAAACTGTGGCCGTATCCCAGCAGCCCGAGCTGGACGTGACACTGATGTTTTTGTAGGAAGAAGGTCATTATCTATTTTTAAATCACTGACTTGAGCCTTTTGAGTTTGGAGCGTGTCTGCTCCAGACTGCTGTTTCAGTGCGTGCCACACATCTGCCATCCGATAAGCGTCAACAGCATGGTTTTGTTTGTCATTCAACCTCGTTGCCCACAAAGAAGTAAAAGAGGAAGGGATTGATCGTCTTTGTCTTCATTGGGCCTTTCTCACTCTTCATGCGGTCATATTTAATTCATGAGACAGCGGTTGTCATTGTGTGCCGGAGTGGCTCGGCTCTCATTTGATTTGACTCTAGCACCTGACAGTGCGCCCCTGCTTGCTAACCAGCATCCGGGATTTCTGTCAACGTGCATCGTCTCGCGTCCCCCGTGAGAGCGCCAGACAGAGCTATTCCTGCTAACGGCCCTCCTTCATCAACAAACTGAACCTATACGTCCAACCACTGTCAACAATAACAACTTAATTGTCCCTAAAATTACCTCCTAAGTCCCTGGAAAGCGTTTGAAATCAAATAGCAACTCTTGGAGTGGTTTGCTGAAAGATAAACTATTGGAATGGCTGCAGGATGCCTCAGGGACCGTGTAATGTTAATATCACTGGTGATATGAACTTTTTGGTAGCTGACCAGTTTTGAAACTTATGAAAGAGGAAACCAGTAATACATAACCAGATGTGCATAGTAATACATTTCCCCATGTTTGTATATGCTAGCTATATGTTTTCGGAAGTTAAATGATTATTGAGATGACAAGATCAATCATGAAGAGTATCAAGATCAATCATTAACAGGGTTCTCACGGGTCCTTGAAATCCTTGAAGTTTGTGAATCTGGGGAAAAATTCAAGGCCCTGGGAAGTTTTTGAAAATTGATACAGGTCATTGAAAGTGCTTGAATCTATTTTATGCCATAAGTTTTCTGGGAAAAAAAATCCATATTATTCCCTGTGTAGTGTAGGATAATATCAGAAAAATTCTAGACTTTTTAAGCACACGTGCCAAACTGTTCGCATTAAATGCTTATATCTTCTATATGTGAATGTTGATTCATACCAAAATGCTTTTTTGCATAGTTGTGTTTGACACATGAAAACGTCTCGGGTTATGTTGTTGTTCCCTGAGAAGGTAACGAGACGCTGCGTCTTCCTTGCCATACTTCCTGCATCCCTGTAACGCCATCTTTGGCAATATTTCAGATAGCGATATACTTTCTGGCTCCCGCATCACCTTGTCTTTGTCATTAAGTCTCACTATTGGTTGAATTTGATATACACATTCAGACGCACTTACCCCTGGAGGCGTCCCCAAAGGTTCATCACAGTGACGCAGCGTGAGTTCCCTCAAAAGGGAACTGTAATAACTTAATGGGTAACACGATGTAACCTTGCTCTCACTTGAAATGTGTCCCAGCATTTAGTCCTTGAATTTGAGGGTATTGGACCTGAAAAGTCCTTGAAAGGTCCTTGAATTTGAAGTTAACTAAGGTGCGGGAACCCTAATTTAAATTTATGTTATTTACTGGCAACAGTTTGTTCAGTACGGTTAAATAACTTCATCATAAAATAAATTATTGGCAAACAGCCGCATAACTACAGAATTGCATCCATTATTCACAAAGAAAATCCCACAATGCATTGTGACAGGAAACTCCAAGTTGGGTGACAAAAACACATACAATATCATCTGCATTTGAGCTCATAAGTTTACAAAAGTTACTTAAGTTTTAACTTTTAACAGTGCATCACAAAACATAAAAACAGTAATTGTTCAGATAACTTCATAAAATACGTGACCCTGGACTATAAATCCCAAAATTTAGATTATTCATAAGCTTTCTATTGCTGTTTGATTTGTTAAAATAGTACAATATTTGTCCGAGATATTATTTGATAATCTGTATCTAATGTTCAAAAAGTCAAAATATTTAGAAAATCACATTTAAAGTTGTAAAATAAAAGTTTTATCAACACATATTACTAATGATAAATATATTTTTGTTATATTTACGATAGGAAATTTACTAAATTCCTAATTAATTTTTGCAATTAAAACAAACGACAGTTCCTGTGCGACTTATGACTGGTTTTGAAGTTCAGGGTCGCATATTAAGAATCAAGGGTATTATTATAACTTATACAATAGGCTTGTTATAGGGTTATAGGTTGACCTATATGTACAATTGGAAGCCCCAGGGCCTTAACAAAAAGTACTATCATGGTATAGAAAAAATGCTGTATGATAATAGCATTAAATTGTTACACATTCTCATAAAAATTTACAAAACCTGTCACTGGGGCGGTATCCTTTCCAAAGGTATACATCTTTGTACCTAAAGAGTGCATATTAGTACCTTAAAGGTGGGCACTGGTATCAAATGTATGCAAAACCAACGCTATCTCACGAGAAATTGTACATATTTTACGAGTTGACTAATTCGTATTAATTCATACGACAACATTCGTAAGTTTTGGTACGATTTGCCTTGACCCCTGTGACATTGGGGTTAATGTGGGTTTACACCAAACGCGAAGCGTGCAATCGCATCGGGTTTGCTCGCTCTAGATTACTCGCGGGATTTAACTTCGTGGCATGCAAATTTTTCGCTCGAGTTGAGGATTTACAACTTGGGTGAAGATGCGTTTGAGGTGAATAGCGCGTGTTTTCACGGCAAACGCGCCGCCCATATCGGGTCATTCGCATCACCCCACGTGAGGACGCGTCTGATCGCGTCTTTGCATTGACTTTGTATGTAATCTACTTGCGCAAATCGTTGAACTCGCATCTGGTGTAAACCCACAGTTAGGTGTGGGGTTAGGGGTTTATTTTCGTTGTTTCGTACGATTTTGCACCATTAATTTCGTATGAATTGATACAAATTAGCCAACTCGTAAAATATATATGATTTTTGATTTCTTGTGAGATCAGGCTGGCATATCTGTACCTAAATGATACATTTAAAGGATACCACAGTGTCAGCTTGTGTACCTTTTTTTGAGATTGTATAAAAACACTGTATTACTATAGTAGCATGTCCAAAAGTGTGGTTCAATAGACAACAAAAACAGACAACAGTTGTCTTTCGTATTTATTGTTTGCAAGAACAGACTGAATGATTACGTCTAATGGATTTATCTTTAAGTGCACTGCTTGAGTGTATAATGGTGGTGTAGGATGACTGTGACCTTACTGCAGGTTCAAATGCTCCTCACTCATCCATGAGCATAAGCCATGATGCATTTACTATTGATTTCCTTATATACTGTATAAGGTAAATCAATAGTAAATGATGTATGCAATATATAAACATATGCAGTATGTTGGCATTTACAGCAGACACAGGTCTATGTGCTGCAAAAGGAAAAATACTGATAAAAATGTATAATCCAATGTCGCTTTGGACAAAGATGTCTGCCTGTAAAAAAACAACGGTTACAAAACATATTAATATCTTGATCTCAGATATCTTAAAGGGGTAGTTAATCTAAAAATGAAAATTCAGTTTATTCATGCTCATGATGTTACAAACCGATCAGAAGCCCCATTAACTTCCATAGTATTCTTTATCCTACTATGGAAGTCAATAGGGCTTCTGATCGATTTGGTTACAAACATTTTTCAAAATATCTTCCTTCCAAAGAAATTTATACAGGTTTGTAACAACATGAGGGTAAGTAAATTGAATTTTCAATTTTAGGTGAGCTACCCCTTTAAGTCTCAGTTATGTTATCTTAAAGGGATAGTTCACCCAAAAATGTACATTCTGTCATCATTTACTCACCCTCAAGTTGTTTCAAAAACTTAATAAATTGCTTTGTTATGCTAAACACAGAAGATTTTTTTGAAGAATTGGATTTGTAACCAAACAGATCAGGAGCACAATTCACTTCCACAGAATTCCTTCTCCTACTAAGAAAGTCAATGGTGCCCCTGATCTGCTTTGTTCAGCTGAACACAAAATAAGATGTTTTAAAGAATGTTTGTAACCAAACATATCAGGGGCACCATTCACTTCCACAGTATATTTTTTCTACCTTGGAAGTCAATGGGGCCCCAGATCTGCTTTGTTCGGCTGAACACAAAGTTAGATATTTTAAAGAATGTTTGTTACAAAATCATTTATACAGGTTTGAAACAACTTGTGGGTGAGTAAATTGAATTTTCAATTTTAAGGTGAGCTACCCCTTTAAGTCTCAGTTATGTTATCTTAAAGGGATAGTTCAACCAAAAATGAACATTCTGTCATCATTTACTCACCTCAAGTTGTATCAAAAACGTAATAAATTGCTTTTTATGCTAAACACAGAAGATTTTTTTTGAAGAATTGGATTTGTAACCAAACAGATCAGGAGCACCATTCACTTCCACATAATTCCTTCTCCTACTAAGGAAGTCAATGGTGCCCCTGATCTGCTTTGTTCGGCTGAAAACACAATAAGATGTTTTAAAGAATGTTTGTAACCAAACATATCAGGGGCACCATTCACTTCCACAGTATACATTTTTCTACATTGGAAGTCAATGGGGCCCCTGATCTGCTTTGTTCAGCTAAACACAAAGTCAGATATTATAAAGAATGTTTGTTACAAAATCATTTATACAGGTTTGAAACAACTTGTGGGTGAGTAAATTGAATTTTCAATTTTAAGGTGAGCTACCCCTTTAAGTCTCAGTTATGTTATCTTAAAGGGATAGTTCAACCAAAAATGAACATTCTGTCATCATTTACTCACCCTCAAGTTGTATCAAAAACTTAATAAATTGCTTTGTTATGCTAAACACAAAAGATTTTTTTGAAGAATTGGATTTGTAACCAAACAGATCAGGGGCACCATTCACTTCCACAGAATTCCTTCTCCTACTAAGAAAGTCAATGGTGCCCCTGATCTGCTTTGTTCGGCTGAACACAAAATAAGATATTTTTTAAGAATGTTTTAAACCAAACAGATCAGGAGCACCATTCACTTCCACAGTATAATTTTTTCTACCTTGGAAGTCAATGGGGCCCCAGATCTGCTTTGTTAGGCTAAACACAAAGTTAGTTATTTTAAAGAATGTTTGTTACAAAGTCATTATACAGGTTTGAAACAACTTGTGGGTGAGTAAATTGAATTTTAAATTTTAAGTGAACTACCCCTTGAAGTCTCAGTTATGTTATCTTAAAGGGATAGTTCAACCAAAAATGAACATTCTGTCATCATTAAGCCTACTCACCCTCAAGTTGTATCAAAAACTTAATAAATTGCTTTGTTGTGCTAAACACAGAATTTTTTTTTTTTGAAGAATTGGATTTGTAACCAAACAGATCAGTAGCACCATTCACTTTCACAGTATTCCTTCTCCTACTAAAAAAGTCAATGGTGCCCCTGATCTGCTTTGTTCGGCTGAACACAAAATAAGATGTTTTAAAGAATGTTTGTAACCAAACATATCAGGGGCACCATTCACTTCCACAGTATAAATTTTTCTACCTTGGAAGTCAATGGGGCCCCAGATCTGCTTTGTTAGGCTAAACACAAAGTTAGTTATTTTAAAGAATGTTTGTTACAAAGTCATTATACAGGTTTGAAACAACTTGTGGGTGAGTAAATTGAATTTTCAATTTTAGGTGAGCTACCCCTTTAAGTCTCAGTTATGTTATGTTAAAGGGATAGTTCAACCAAAACTGAACATTCTGTCATCATTTAGCCTACTCACCCTCAAGTTGTATCAAAAACTTAATAAATTGCTTTGTTGTGCTAAACACAGAAGATTTTTTTGAAGAATTGGATTTGTAACCAAACATATCATGGGCACCATTCACTTCCACAGTATAAATTTTCCTACCTTGGAAGTCAATGGGGCCCCAGATCTGCTTTGTTAGGCTAAACACAAAGTTAGATATTTTAAAGAATGTTTGTTACAAAGTCATTATACAGGTTTGAAACAACTTGTGGGTGAGTAAATGAAATTTTCATTTTTTCGGAGAACCATCCCTTTAACTTATGGAGCAGAAATGACAACATAAATGAATCAAATACATCAGACAATCAAAAGCAAAACATTTTGGTTTTATTGAGTTTATATTTTACATCTGATTGAATGAAAATGGCTAAAGCTGGTTCTGTAAAGATATCATCTTGTTTAGCTTTTATTAATAAGCTATTTTCAACAAGATCTTACATTTTTGCTTACACTTATGGCAGTTTAGGCAGTGTATGCTCTTTGCTTGGCCTTGGATTTAGTAGTCTTCAGCTTGTTCCATGGCAAAAGTGAAGAAATGTTTCTCTTTTGTTGTTGTGATTCGTTTTGATTCGTATGCTTTAGACATGAAAAGCAGTATTTGGGTGCGCTGCATGAATCCTGTAATTTGATGTCTGAGGCCTGTCTTTATGGACGCCAGGGTGTACTGCACACCTCCGAGCGACAGAATTGATGGCGTGTTTCTCATTGTTTTACGACTGGGGGCTTTTCTAAGTTTGATTAGAATGTAAAAAAAAAGTGTTCGGACGTCTGTAGGAGTGAGCAGGCCAATAGATTCAGTTTGTCACACCAGCTCGCATTTGACAGATAAATGGCCAAGCATAATTTTGGGAACAAGGTTGAGAAATGTAAAGCAAAGTTTAACATCTAACAGAGGAGAGCTGACACAAAGCTATAAAAATGTATGAGGTATATACGTAGGAATCGTTTTAAGGTAGTACTGGCTTAAAGGCTGTTTGTTATTATGCTGTCTTTTGAGGCCCAACATCTAAGGCCCTGTACCAAATGGCACCCTAAACACTCCGGTCTTCCTTAAAGTCGGCACTTTTTTAAATATCGTGAAGTAATTTGCTGCAAACCACAAAGGGCGCATATTGACCGTAAAGGGGAAGCCTATGAGCACCCTTTATTTATTTATTTATTCTTCACACCATTTCAGCATCTATAGCAATATTCATGGCAAGAACTGGTTAATCCATGCACATGTTAATTCATACACAGGTTGGGGGAGCGGCAATATTGGTAACTTTAAGTCCACACGAAATGCGCCATTTGGGCCTAAAACGGAATTGCATCTATGTGGAAAAAGCAATTCCATAATGCATTGCAATGAGCATGTTGAACAAATAATGTATAAATGTATTTAAACTACAAAACAAAAAATGGAACTAAAAATGGTTGTAATTAATTTCAATAAAGACTGAAAAAATCTAATTTTTAGCTTAGCAACATGCTAATGACAAACTTTGAAACCAACGAGTCTCCTGTGTGCCTGCATTATAAAAAGATGCTGCGTGCAAGTTTAATCAAATTGGTTATGCAAGTCAAACTTACTAATTTTAGTTTTTGACTAGTTGACATGACTTAAAAACAGTTGAAATTATTCCACTTAATTTGTTAAGTTAAAGTGATACTCCAGTCAAATATCAAATTTACTCCATGATTTACTCACCCTTAAGAAATCTGAGATACACATGCCCATCATCCTTCAGATGAACACATTTGGAATTATTAGTAAATGCCGTTGCCAGGTTGATCCAAAATGAACGGGTGCCTGCGATTACGAATTTTTTTTTTAAATGATATTCAGGTCGCAGTCGGTCGGGTCGTTTGAAATAAAGATAAACCTTTGTAATTTAATTATACAGTACTAAAAATGCAGATCAGGAAGCGGGTCGGGTAAAAAAAAATTAGTTGAAAACGTCGGTCGGGTGCGGGTTATTTATACATTGACGCACGCATAAATGGTCCTTGCTTTTTCAAGCGAATAATGGTGGAAAACAGGGATCAGGGAACAACTTAAGTTTGAAGCCCAAAAAAGGTGCTTCCATTCTTAACAGAAGTAATCCACACGGCTCCAAGGGGTTAATAACGGTCTTTTGTGGGTAATCGATGTAATATTGTAAGAAATTTACCAATATTTCAAATGTAATAAACTATATTATACAACAGTTCTTTCTGGTTCTCGAATCTGATTGGCTAAGAGCTATGCGATATTGTACTGATAACGGCACAGTAACCGCTTCACCTTTCGTATCATTCCGCCACCTAGTGAATGGAGGTCCTAAACAGGCTCATCTCTGAATGGAAAAACACGACGCGCTGTTTTTAAACACTCTCCGTGTGTCTTATTAGTTCACTAGCTCGTAAATCAGTCGGTGAATCGCAATCGGAAGTTATTATTCCGTTAAAGATCAGCGCTCTTGGATGTTACGTTAAACTTAATGGGATTAATGTCTTGTCACATCGTGTGGACGATTAACACTTGGAAAGAGGAATGTAAACACTCGTTTTTTTTCTGGAGCTATATCTCTTATAAGAACGCGAAAACACAGTGGAACCGCAGGTAAGCACCGCAGCTTTTAAATGTGGACATTGATCATTTATTTAATCGCGACGTGACTATTAAAACATGTTATGAGAATATCGCCACTGGTATATTTATAAGCAGCATGCAAAAACATCTCTCTGACACTTATAAAAAAACGTTTTATATAGTACTGACAAGTTTAATAATAATAATCGAGTGCTCGTATCGCGTTAAGAGTAAATGAGAAAGCAATAGTAACATTATATAAGTATAGTTTTATTCACTTTTACCTCACGCCAAAACAATAACAACACAAAAGACACTAAATATGAATAAGAAAACAAGTAATTGTTTTATCATGACACCAAATGCTGCTGATTTGATCTCATTTTGACCATCAAAAACAAACAAGGCGAATATCAGAACAAGGGAATCCATGTCAGAGATTTAGCCCAGAGAGGGCGGTGGTCAGCGGGGCGAGTGAACACTGACGTCTGCTCATGCTTTGGTTCTCATACGTACCAAATCTCACTAAGCAAACATTCAAACAGGTGCTATCTTTACTAATCGACTGCAGATTTAAATATAATACATATATATTCTCGACTGAACTAATCTTAAAGCTACACTCTGTGACCAAGAAACATTAATATAAAGAAACGCCTAGCCGTCCATTGAGTTATTATGAGATTCAAAGCAGCCGAAAGTTTTACCTGTCATTCTGGCCGCCCTCAAATCCGTGGCGGAAGAAGTAGTTCTCAAACAAAGAGGCTTTTAAAATAACTCCGTTGTTGTTTTCTAGTTTTCGTTTTTCAAACGTGTGCCGTCGAACTGTTGTATAAAAGCAATATCGCTCTTGGAGTCGTGTGATATAGCTCTATATCATCACGGCTGTGATTGCCTCCGGCACTCAGTAATATAGAGCTATATCACACTCCTACTCGAGTGATATTGCTTAAATAACTAGCTTCCAGTAATGACGCCATCGTGGACTCTCGCGATTTACGAGAGTCCCTGCGAAACATACCCATGGCAACCATCACTTACTACACTATGGGGCGGTTTCCCGGACAGGGATTCCTAGACTTTAATAAATGTAAGAGCTGTCCAAACTGAAAACAACTTGAACGGACATATCTTAAAATACATTTTTGCCTCAAAATGCACACAAGTAATGTTTTTAGTAAGGCATGTTTGTTAAAACTAGTTAGGCTATATTTCCTAATTAAATTAAGGCCTACACTGCAAAAAATGACTTTCTTACTTAGTATTTTTGTCTTGTTTTCAGTAGAAATATCTAAAAATTCTTAAATCAAGATGTATTTTCTTGATGAGCAAAATGACCTAAGAAAATAATACTAGTTTTTAGACAGAAAATATACAATTTAAGTGAATTTGTGCTTAAAACAAGCAAAAATAACTGCCAATGGAGTGAGAAAATTTTACTTGAATTAAGTGTTTAACAAAAAAGAAATCTTATTTCACAATTTTTTTCTCACCCCATTGGCAGATAATTTTGCTTCTTTTAAGGACAACTTCACTTAAATTGTATATTATTTGTCTTAAAACTAGACTTATTTACTTAGGTCATTTTGCTTATCAAGAAAAAACATCTTAATTTAATAATTTTTGGATATTTCTACTGAAAAAAAGACAAAAATACTAAGTGAAAAAGTCATTTTTTGCAGTGTAGTCCTGGTTTAAGATAATCCCTGTCTGGGAAACCGCCCCTAAAACTCTTGTGCGAGTCCAAGATGGCACCGTTATTTCAAGCTAGTTATTACAGTTTATTAAGTTTGAAATCTAATAATTTTTTTACAAAATCCCATTGATTACCCGCAGAAGACTTTTATAAACCCATTGTGGACGTGTGGATTACCTCTATGAAGGATGGATGCACTTTTTTTGGATTTAGGGGCGGTTTCCCGGACAGGGATTAGACTAGTCCTAGACTTAAACACTTTTAAGAGCTCTCCAAACTGAAAACAACTTTCACTTACAGATCTTAAAATACATCAGGGCCCTTTGTTTTACTTCAAGATGCACACAGGTAATGTTTTTAGTAAGGCATGTTGTTTAAAACTAGTTATATATCCTAATTAAACTAAGGCCTAGTCCTGGAATAAGCTAATCCTGGTCCGGGAAACCGCCCCATAAAGTTAAAGTTGTTTCCTGTTCTCTACCATTATAAAGCTTGGACATTTACTTTGGACATTGTGTTTATCGGAAAGATGATGGACATATGTATCTCAGATTGCTTGAGGGTGAGTAAATCGTGCACTGCAAAAATGATTTTCAAGAAAAAAAATCTTAGTATTTTTGTCTTGTTTTCAGTAAAAATATCTAAAAAAGTTATTCAATTAAGCTTTTTCTTGATAAGCAAAACGACCCAAGAAAACAAGTGTAGCCTTCAGACCAAAACATCAAACCCAAGTGATTTTGTGTATAAAACAAGCAAAAAAATCTGCCAGTGGGGTAAGCAAAGTTTTCTTGAATTTTTCTTGAATTTAGTGTTTAAGAAAAATGTTCAAGATTTTTTGCTTACCCCACTGGCAGATTTTTTTGCTGAAAATCCTTTTTTGCAGTGTAATTCTGCTATTTGGCTGGAGTATCCCGTAAAACAAAAACTTGATTTTTGACTGATGATTTTTTTACAGTGTACTTGATCTGCCGTGTACTTGATCTGTCTGAAACATGGTGTTGATGCTTTCTGATGTGCATTCTTTAAAAATAAGGGTGCTACACAAAGCTTCTTCACAGTTATGCCACAGAAGAAGCAAGATTGTTTGGTTACCCAAAAAACTTTTCTTGAGTGATTCTTAAAATAACCTTTTTATTGCAGCACTGTTCAAATTGTCTCCTCAATAAACCCAGCCAGTCAAATTTAAAATAGACATCCAACCCCGCTGTGCAGAGTGTGATTGTCCTAAATCTAAGGGAAAATGAGTGTGATTTTGCTAATTTCTTCGTCTGCACGGTCTGACGCCCTCCAAATTAATAATGTTTGCTATGCGGAGGCCGCACAGGAGAAGATAAAGCTGCTTTTACGGTTTTCCTCCTGCGAGGTGCGCAAAGACAAAAGCGTTTCCACCGCGAGTCTGGAATCGTTTTAAGTGGCGGAGATGAACTATAGGAAATTGCTTGAGGTTACACAACAAATTGTTCGCACGACAGAGAATGCCGCCATCTCTTCTCGATAAAAAGTTCTCATGCATCCTCCAACAAACAATAAAACAATTCACATGACCTCGATTATGAAACTCCTGGCCAGTGGCGCCTCACACCAAGAAGGTCCCTGGTTTTTAGGTGTGGAGTTTGCATGTACTTCCTGTGTCAACGTGAGTTTACTCTGGTTACTCCTCCAACAGGCCAAAAACATGCAGGTTAGCCAAATTTACCCTTCCCAATGTGTGTGTGTGTATGGATGAACTTGTGTATGGATTATCCAGTTTTTGCCATGATGCTGGAATGGCATCAAGAATAAACAAACGTATGCAACTGTTCCATTTTCTATAATAGTGAGAAGCAACTGTATGACAGAGGTCATTGTGGGTCAATAGAAAAAGACCTCTTCTTATCTAATAATTAGTTGAAGTCATCTCTGAGCAGATAAGCCCTTGCACTCCAAAGCAAAGTGCTTCCCAGGAAATTTGATTAGATACAAGCTCATGTAGCTCGCGGCACTAAGGTTGCTTTATTTGAGATCTTACGTAAAGCTGTACGGAGAAGAGGGGCGTTAATAACCGGGAATGAGATGCAGGAACAAGACAAAAGAAAGGTAATGAAATATAAGACTAGCTGCTGGGTGCGTTTTTTATGATGAACCCTTTTGTTTCTTTTGCTGAGGGATTTTTATGCAAAAAGTGCAATTAGGTAGGCGTCATAACTCTCTAGATTAGTAATTACCGCCTCATTTCTCTAGAGGACTTGGAAATTAAACGGGGGTAAAAAAATCTTTTGTTTTGCTACATTTCGCCCGGGGCAACTCAAACTCTTTCTTAGCTTTTCATCTTTGCCAATTACAAAGCATTTTATCTGCTTTGTACACTATTTTTGTATTTCAAGAATTGTGTGGGAATGTTTTTTGCTGGATCGTTGCAATGCAAGAGTCATCCGGCTGTAACTTGAACAGAAAGCGACATAGTCGTGCTTTAAACGAGTTATGTCTGAATGTGTAGCGCTGTTTCACAGATTTTCTCTCGTATGTGATGTTAAGTTGTTAAACCCCCACGGTTGCCGTGATTTTACCAAGTAAGATGTGATCCTGGATCAACATTTTTTGTTTATCCTGGATCACCGTTTTAATCAAAGCTACCCTTAACTCAAACCCTTACCATTTTAAACCCTCAAATGAGTGTGAAATAATAGTTTGAGGAGTATTTCTTAAAAGCCTCTAACCCAATCCTAAACCTAAATCTAACATCTTACACTGCAAAAAATGACTTTCTTATTTAGTATTTTTGTATTGTTTTCAGTAGAAATATCTAAAAATTCTTAAATTAAGATGCTTTTTCTTGATGAGCAAAATGACCTAAGTAAATAAGTCTAGTTTTAAGACAAATAATATACAATTTAAGTGAAATTGTCCTTAAAACAAGCAAAATTAACTGCCAATGGGGTGAGAAAAAAATTGTGAAATAAGATTTCTTTTTTCTTAAACACTTAATTCAAGTAAAATTTTCTCACCCCATTGGCAGATAATTTTGCTTGTTTTAAGCAGAAATTCACTTAAATTGTATATTTTTTGTCTAAAAACTAGTATTATTTTCTTAGGTCATTTTGCTCATTAAGAAAATACATCTTGATTTAAGAATTTTTAGATATTTGTACTGAAAACAACACAAAAATACTAAGTAAGAAAGTCATTTTTTGCAGTGTAATCCTGGAATCTGATTGGTTAATGAAAATGTTGATCCAGACAAACAATGGTGTTGATCACGTTCACCAAGCAGGCACATCTAGATGTCCAAGTCAGTCTTTTAGCACAGTTTAGTCGGGCCATGTGACCATGAAATTAAAACCTTGATTTATTTACCTTCTTGTTTACTGGTGCATCAAAAAATTGAAAGTTAATCTGCAACTTTTCTTCTCAGCTGATGTCAAGAATCCCCCTTAGGCTTACTTTTATAAAAAAAAAAATTATTTAGCAATCAGATGTGACTTCTTTGACACACCTAAGGCACTGACCAATCTGTGTATGACATCAACATATCTGTGGATGACATCATAGTAGTGTGAGAGCGACACAACAGTACTGAATTTGAAATGCCACACGAAGTTAAACACACATGTGATTTCTATGACAGTAAAATTGAAAACCGAGGATAATCCCAGACGTGACAGCATTGAAAAGCAACCACAGAGTGCTGGTTAAAGTGTGAATTCTCTGGATTCAAACATTTGTCTAAAACATCTGGGAAAATGTAAGTACATATGAAGAGTTTCGTTGCAAAACGAGATAAATCCGTTTTTTTTTTAATTGTTCAGAATTCTCGTTTTTTGGTTGTGCATTCCAATTAATATCAATGCAACTGCAGTTGGTTTGTTTTGATTTAAACCTTCATAACTTAAAAAATACAGCTAAGTAGCACCATAAAACAAAATAATAACATGATAACATAATATTAATCATGTTTTGACAAAAATGTAAAAAAATGGATTTATCTCGTTTTGCAACGAAACTCTTTATATCTAAAAAAAAATTAACAAAAAAGTAACATTCTTACATATTGTGCCTTTAATTTCAACTCCATGAATATGTTTTGAATTCTAATTTGATTGAAATTCTTGTATCCATCACACTGCAAAAACTTATTTTCAAGAAAAAAATGTCGTAGTATTTTTGTCTTGTTTTCAGTAAAAATATCAAAAAATTCTTAAATTGAGATGCTTTTTCTCGATGTGCAAAACGGCCCAAGAAAATAAGTCTAGTTTTTAGACCAAAAATATCAAATTTAAGTGATTTTGTGCATAAAACAAGCAAAAAAAAAATCTGCCAACAGAGTAAGCAAAAATCTTAAACATTTTTCATAAACACTAAATTCAAGAAAAAGTCAAGAAAAATTTGCTTACCCCATTGGCAGATTTTTTTTTTTTGCTTGTTTTATGCACAAAATCACTTAAATATTAGACTTATTTTCTTAGGTCGTTTTGCTCATCAAGAAAAAGCATCTTTATTTAAGAATTTTTAGATATTTTTACTGAAAACAAGACAAAAAGACTAAGAATTTTTTTCTTGAAAATCATTTTTGCAGTGTACATAATGTGTTTAAGAAAAAAGAAAACTTATTTTTAGATTTTTTTCTCACCCCATTGGCAGATTTTTTTTTTGGTTGTTTTAAGTTTAAATTCACTTAAATTGTTTATGTTCTGTCTATAAACTACACTTATTTTCTTAGGTCATTTTGCTCATCAAGAAAAAGCATCTTAATTTAAGAATATTTCTACTGAAAGCAAGACAAAAATAGTAAGTAAGAAAGTCATTGTGTTTCTGTAATTGCACTGCAAAAAATGACTTTCTTACTTATTTTTTTTGTCTTGTTGTCAGTAAAAATATCTAAAATTTTTAAAATTAAGATGCTTTTTCTTGATGAGCAAAATGACCCAAGAAAATATATCTAGTTTTCAGACCAACAATATCAAATTTAAGTGATTTTGTGCATAAAACAAGCAAAAAGCAAAAATCTTAAACATTTTTTATAAACACTTAATTCAAGAAAAAGTCAAGAAAAATTTGCTTACCCCATTGGCAAATATTTTATTTTTTTGCTTGTTTTATGCACAAAATCACTTAAATATTAGACTTAATTTCTTGGGTCGTTTTGCTCATCAAGAAAAGGCATCTTAATTTTAAAAATTTTAGATATTTTTACTGACAACAAGACAAAAAAAATAAGTAAGAAAGTCATTGTGTTTCTGTAATTGCACTGCAAAAAATGACTTTCTTACTTATTTTTTTTGGTCTTGTTGTCAGTAAAAATATCTAAAATTTTTTAAATTAAGATGCTTTTTCTTGATAAGCAAAATGACCCAAGAAAATATATCTAGTTTTCAGACCAAAAATATCAAATTTAAGTGATTTTGTGCATAAAACAAGCAAAAAGCAAAAATCTTAAACATTTTTTATAAACACTTAATTCAAGAAAAAGTCAAGAAAAATTTGCTTACCCCATTGGCAGATATTTAATTTTTTTGCTTGTTTTATGCACAAAATCACTATTATCAATATATCAGTATTAGACTTAATTTCTTGGGTCGTTTTGCTCATCAAGAAAAGGCATCTTAAATTGAGAATTTTTTATATTTTTACTGAGACAAAAAAGACAAGACAAAAAGACTAAGATTTTTTTTCTTGAAAATCATTTTTTGCAGTGTACATAATGTGTTTAAGACAAAAGAAAACTTATTTTTAGATTTTTTTTCTCACCCCATTGGCAGATTTTTTTTGGGTTGTTTTAAGTTTAAATTCACTTAAATTTTTTATGTTCTGTCTATAAACTACACTTATTTTCTTGGGTCATTTTGCTCATCAAGAAAAAGCATCTTAATTTAAGAATATTTTTACTGAAAACAAGACAAAAATACTAAGTAAGAAAGTCATTGTGTTTCTGTAATTGCACTGCAAAAAATGACTTTCTTATTTAGTTTTTTTTGTCTTGTTTTCAGTAAAAATATCAAAAAAAAATTAAATTAAAATGCTTTTTCTTGATGAGCAAAATGACCCAAGAAAATATATCTAGTTTTCAGACCAAAAATATCAAATTTAAGTGATTTTTTGCTTACCCCATTAGCAGATTTTTTTGCTTGTTTTATGCACAAAATCACTTAAATTTGATATTTTTGGTCTAAAAATTAGACTTGTTTTCTTTGGTTGTTTTGCTCATCAAGTAAAAGCATCTTAAATTAAGAATTTTTAGATTTTTTACTGAAAACAAGACAAAAATACTAAGATTCATTTTTTTCAGTAAGTAGTGCTTGTTGAACACATTTAAAACTTGTGGCCGTCCTATGCTGGGACAACAATCCCTTCTTAAGCTCTCTATAAACTGATGACAGGTGTCACTATGTTCGATATCTCATCCAGTATTATCTTTTTAATCCCCATTACAATGGCATGATGATGATTAGCAGCACAGATAAGCCTGTGAGCTTCAGTAATGACTTTTATCCCCATAAACACACTGATTACATTAACTCATTGTTACAGGGATAAAGTGGAAGATTACTGACTTACTGTAACTTACTATAACAATGTCATAAAGGGTGTGTCATACTCCATTTTCACACACAGATTTACAGAAAATACACGGATAATGTGTTCAGGTTTTTTTAGGGGATAGTTTGATTTTGATTCATTCACACTGCCATAATTTTCTGGAATTGGAGTGTACAATCACACACATGCCATAAAGACACTTTATCGAGAAACCAAGCACATGCGATATTTGCTTTGATAAAATCAGAAACGATAGTGTGGTAATATGATGGTTCAGTGCGGATGGGTGATTCTCACAAAACCATTGAAACACCACGGCACTAATGATTTTAGCTTTAAAATGTGTAATATAGTAACATTAAAAAGCATCAGAATTAACACAATACTGTGTTCTACCTTGCACAATGTGTGATTTCAACATAAGAATTTGTAATTGGAAATTTTATCTCATTTTCTGCTGAAATTCTCATTACCGCAATGTGTCCGGCTGTGTTTGAACATGCGTTATGTTGTAATTTAATCAAATTAACAGAAAAATATTAAGAAAAAAAATAAATGGATGTTTTGCTAGACTACTTTAGATGGCAGAAAAAATATTTACTGAATATTCATGTATAATAATAATGAAGAAAAATTAGGAAAATGATGTGTCCATGCCTGATGTATGTTCTCATCCTCCGCAACACTTTTTAAGAACAGTTTAAGCACACATACAGAATTTTAATAAAGTTTGATTTTGAGTGACCAAGCACATGGACCAGTTACTTCAAGATGGCTACCAGGTAAGATCATTTTTTTACAGTTAATTTGAAATATTGTCTTGTCAGAATGCTTACACGACATTTTAATTATCATTACCGCAACAGATGCTTATTAAATGTTAATTTAATTAATAGAAGCATAATACTTTGATTTTAAATGCATGTGCAGAATCTCCAAATTATGTTCTTTCAGGTTTGTCATGTCATTTTGAAAATATGTCAGTGTTGATGTTTTCTGACTGTTGCGGTAATGAGATTTTTTAGGACTAATTTTTTTAAATTATGTAACAAAAAGTGTTAAATGATAAGTAAAAGTTTTTAAATTAATGTTCCCATTTACTCCAGACTTTGTTTTCAATGTCTGGTTGGAAAAAAAGTAAATTTAAGCAATTTTTACATTTTCATCCTTGACATTTTTAAAACCAAGTTTTCGTGAGAATCACCCGGATAGTGACAAGCTCCCTAATTCCTCCTTCTTTCCAGCTTGCAGACTTCTGGGGAAGACCAGCCTAGACCAGCTACTGCGACCTTAAACCTGCTAAAACCAGCTGCCAGGTTAGGCTGGTCTTTGCTGGATTTTTCAGTAGGGTAGGTTTCCTTCACTAGAGCGATCCCAGAAACAATTGCGAGACATGTTTGCATTTACACAGAAGGCACACTGGCAATTTTATGGGATGAACGTACTATGTGAATGAGGTTGAAGGGATGACACATGTATCGTTTCAATGACAATTATGGTGCAACTCTTAAAGCAGGGGTTTGAATGTGTGTCTCATTTACACCTTAAACTGTCTTCATCTCGTTGTGGCCTATCAGATCAAAAGCAGCCTTGTGTGTCGCCGCCCAGCCCATTGTCTGTTCCCCCTCCCGCCTACGTCATCACTGCTCATCTGGGCATACGGGTGTTTATCACACCAGCAACATTTACAACAACACACATACACAATTACAGTCCAATGCAAAGTTTAGGTTTAAGCTCTACAGTCCTGGTCAGAATTATTGAAACCCTTTGTAAATATAAGCAAAGACGAAAATCACACACACAAAAAACATTTAATTAAAGTAAAACAACTTAAAGTGGTGGTGGGGGAATCACAAATAAATTAAATGCAGGGTTTTATTTAATATTTAAACTTTATTTGAATATGTATTTATATTACTAAAGTTATACACAGTTAGTTGTACCACTGGAAATAAGGTAAGGTAGGTAGGTAGGTGGATGGACATACAGACAGACAGACAGATAAATAGATAGACAGATTAATGGATGGATATGAATGGACGGATGGATGGATATGGATCAATGGATGGATTGATGGATGGATAGATAGATGGGTGGATATGGATGGATGGATGGATAGATGGTGGATATGGATAGATAGATAGAAAGATATGGATGGATGGATGGATGGATATGGATGGATTGATGGGTGGATATATAGATATGGATGGATGGATTTGGATGAATAGATAGATATGGATACATGGATGATAGATATGAATGGATATGGATTGATAGATGGATAAATGGATTGATAGATAGATATGGATGGATAGATGGATATATATGGATGGATAGATAGATATGGATGGATGGATGGATGGATAGATATGGATGGATGGATGAATGGATGGATAGATATGGATGGATAGATGGATGGAAGGATGGATAGATTTGAATGAAAGGATGGATATGGATAGATATATAGATATGGACGGATGGATGGATGATATGGATGGATAGATAGATATAGACGGATGGATGTGGATGGATATATAGATATGAATGGACAGATGGATAGATTTGGATGGATAGATATGGATGGATGGATGGATGCATAGATGGATATGGATGGATAGATGGATTGAAGGATGGATATGGATGGATAGATAATTGGTTTGAATGATGGATATGAATGGATAGATAGATATAGATGAATGGATGGATGGATAAATATGGATGGATCAATGGATGAATGGATGTGGATGGATACATGGATATGGATGGATTGATAGATGGATGAGATATATGGATAAATGGACAGATATGGATATGGATGGATATATGAACAGATAGGAATGGATGGATAGATGGATGGATATGGATGATGGATAGATATGGAGGGATTGATGGATAGATATGGATGGATGGATGGATGGAAGGATGGATAGATTTGAATGAAAGGATGGATATGGATAGATAGATAGATAGATAGATAGATAGATATGGACGGATGGATGGATGATATGGATGGATAGATAGATATGGACGGATAGATGTGGATGGATATATGGATGGACAGATGGATAGATATGGATGGATGGATGGATAGATATGGATGGATGGATGCATAGATGGATAGATGGATTGAAGGATGGATATGGATGGATAGATATGGATGGATAGATAATTAGTTCGAATGATGGATATGAATGGATAGATAGATATAGATGAATTGATGAATGGATGGATGGATAAATATGGATGAATGGATGGATGGATGTGGATGGATAGATAGATATGGATGGATGGATGGATGGATAGATGGATATGGATGGATAGATGATTGATGGATGACATGGATGGATAAATAGACAGATTTGGATATGGATGGATATATGAACAGATAGTAATGGATGGATAGATGGATGGATATGGATGATAGATAGATATGGATGAATGGATGGATGGATAGATGGATATGGAAGATAGTATGGATGGATGGATAGATAGATATGGGTGGATGGATAGATGGATGGATGGATGGATATAGATGGATAAATGGACAGATATGGATATGGATTAATAGAAGAACAGATGTTGACAATATAGATGGATTGATGGATGTATGTATGGAAATGGATGGACGGATGGACGGATGGACGGATAGACAGATAGACAGATAGATAGATAGATCGATAGATCTACATCACAACATGCTTTTATCCAAAAACTCCAGCATATTCAGTTGTCAACACTACTAGAACTTGAAATAGGAGTGGGCTGTATGGTCGAATGAAACTTATGAAAAGTTTTTTGGCAGCAAACACACACGATGGATTTGGTGCACCCATGTTCATGGTTAAATATACTGCTGGTGTTTAGCGTGGTGAGTCTATTTAGGTCCTGGACATCTTCAGATACATGGCATGATGGATTTTGTGGCAACAGATTAAAAAACTAAACCTGACTTCCAAGTAGAAATCTTATAATAGGCTGTATAGTTGGATCAAACAAACATTACACTTGACACAAAATCAACATTATACTATGGGTATCCCAGCCCCCCTGACCAAATAGAAAACCTCTGAAGTGAACTGAAGAGAATTTGAAGCTTCTGGAGAGATTTTGTATGGAGGAATGGTCTCAGATTACTTATCATGTATTCCCCAACCTCATCAGTTATTACAGGAGAAAACTCAGAGCTGACATCTTGGCGGATGCATTCTTATGTCATCTAGTTAGTGAAGCACACAAATCTCTGCACACTTCTTCATTAATTAATGGATTGCATGCTTTCATAAACATTAATGTGAAATTATTGCCACTTCCTGGCTGTGTATTAAGATGTTAGGGAGAGAAATAACTTTGTTCCTGGAAGACAGAATGCAAAAATACAGGCGGATCATACCCAGCTAAAGCTCCTGACCTTCAAAATCACTATCACTCTTGAAGGAAGATGAATAATTTAGCTCTGATAATTAGTTTACTCAAATGACTTTTCCTGCCTCCAACTGAAGATCTTTCTTTTCATTTAACGTCGAATTGGCCCCAAAAGAGAAAGGTCATCTTTGGCAATAGAAGTATTTACTCCAAATATTTTATCTATTCAATGATATTTCGCATCACTTCTGTGCCAAGCAAGCTTATACTGTAAGCTTTGAACGACTCTGAAAGTTATAAAGGTTTAAATTTTACATTATAGCCATTTTAGTTTATTGTTTTTTTTTTTTTGTTTCTTAAAGCACTAGTACACACTGTAAAAAAGTTGTTAAAACTTATTTTAACTATATTTGATAAAATGTATTGTAACAACTCATCTCTATTGAAGATGAAATTTTAAGGCATCAAAGATTTTTACAGTGCACTTTTCCGAAGATTTATAGAACATAAAGCGGGTGTTTGAGAAACGAAAGGCTTTTTTGTAGTATCGGGCTTTAAAACCATGCAGACGCACCCTTGAAGGCTGTGCCAAGGTGTAGGAGGCAACATAATGTTGCCATGAAAGATTTTGGATGGATTTTTCTCTGTGCTGGTTGCAGTGCATCATGGGATTGTCCTTACTGCAAATGCTATCTTTACATTTGGGCAATATTAACCAAATGTTAAGGCAGCATTTGCAAAATGCTAAAAGGCAGACAACATGATATGCAAAATGGCAGATAACATGAGACAAATGTTTAATACAAACGTAATTAATAATAAAAAAAATACTAATAATAATTGTGATTATTACTAACTGGTAAAAAAATCCAGCAATTAAAAAATGAAAAATGTTTAACAAAAATTTTTTTTGAATTAATTGAATTATTTGTATTAAATATTTCTCTCGTCTGCCATTTTGGATGAATTTTTCCATATGGCAAAAAAATAACCAAATGTTAAAGCAACATTTGCAGTAAAGACAATCCCATGATGCACTGCAACGAGCACAATGAAAAAATCTATGCAAAATGGCAGACAACATGAGAGAAATGTTTAATACAAACTTAATTAATTAAAAAATACATTATTTTTGTGGTTATTACTTACTGGTAAAAAAAATCCAAAATGTTTTTATTAGCAAATAAAAAATGAAAAATGTTTAACTAAATATATATATATATATATATATATATATATATATATATATATATATATATATATATATATATATATATATATATAATTTTTTAATTAATTGAATTATTTGTATTAAATATTTCTTTTGTCTGCCATTTTGGATGAATTTTCCCATATGGTAAAAAATAACCAAATGTTAAGGCAGCATTTGCAGTAAGGACAATCCCATGATGCACTGCAATGAGCACAATGAAAAAATCTATGCAAAATGGCAAGCAACATGATAGAAATGTTTAATACAAACTTAATTAATTAAAAAATACATTATTTTTGTGGTTATTACTTACTGGTAAAAAAAATCCAAAATGTTTTTATTAGCAAATAAAAAATGAAAAATGTTTAACTAAATATATATATATATATATATATATATATATATATAATTTTTTAATTAATTGAATTATTTGTATTAAATATTTCTTTTGTCTGCCATTTTGGATGAATTTTCCCATATGGTAAAAAATAACCAAATGTTAAGGCAGCATTTGCAGTAAGGACAATCCCATGATGCACTGCAATGAGCACAATGAAAAAATCTATGCAAAATGGCAGACAACATGAGAGAAATGTTTAATACAAACTTAATTAATAAAAAAATACATTATTTTTGTGGTTATTACTTACTGGTAAAAAAAATCCAAAATGTTTTTATTAGCAAATAAAAAATGAAAAATGTTTAACTAAATATATATATATATATATATATATATATATATATATATATATATATATATATATATATATATATATATATATATATATATATATATATATATATATATATATATATATATATAATTTTTTAATTAATTGAATTATTTGTATTAAATATTTCTTTTGTCTGCCATTTTGGATGAATTTTCCCATACGGCAGAAATAATCAAATGTTAAGGCAGCATTTGCAATAAGGACAATCCCATGATGCACTGCAATGAGCACAATGAAAAAAACCTATGCAAAATGGCAGACAACATGAGAGAAATGTTTAATACAAACTTAATTAATAAAAAAATACATTCTTTTTGTGGTTATTATTTACTGGTAAAAAAATCTTTTTTTAAAAAGTTTTTATTAGCAACTAAAAAAATGACCAAAAAATGTCTATATATATATATATATATATGCATTTGGCTTTAACAATATACAATTTATAAATCCAAATATTTTTAAATTAAAAATGGCAAAATAATCATTAGTAATCTCAATAGAATTTCACTATTAAATCACAATATAAATGTGTATAGGCAAATGTGTGTCTTTTGCATTGCTATGCTTACAGTATTGAATTACAATTGTGAATCAAGTCTTTAGTATTTGTGTGTAACGCTCTAGTTGTAAATTAAGCAAAAAGCTTTTGTCTGTTTTTGTCAGTCACTTCTAAGGATGATTTTAGTAAAAATAATCTGCGTTAAGTAGCTGTTTTATAGACAGTGGACAGATCTCTCGTTGTACCTTATGCTTTGTGTGCTCTTGTTCTTTTTATCTGTAACAAATGTTTCTCAATTTACACTCCTTTAAGATGTCAGCTGTCAGAGATATTTTCTCCATCACCCCCTTTGTTTCACTGAGCACTTATCTGCCCTTTCACCCCCTTCCTCTCAGTGTTAAAACACTGCAAACGTTTCTCCTTTGATCTAACGGCGCTATTTGCCTGACAATAGTCCTTCATCTTGGGCTATCTCTTGTGTTTATGGCTCTCTGTGTGATCAACCCCCGCTTCTGTCTTCACTTAAGCTTTGAGAATCACTGAACGCTCATGAACTGAGGGGCCAACACGGAGACGCAGTTAGCTGTAAAGGAAAAATTTTGTAGAGTATCGGCCTATCACAAAATATACGGATTGGCAGTACACACGAAACCGCAAGGATGTCGTGTTCAGATTTATTCTCTCTGGGACCCGGTTTAAAAAAATAAAGTTTTTAGGCTCCCAAAAATGCCGGATCCATCTGGACAAAAAGAGACACGTACAATATTTTTACGTATACAGCTAAATGTGTCTCAGTGTGGATGGGCTCCTAGAAATTATAAGGCATTTAACTCTTCACAAATACATTAAAACCTTTGTTTTAACTGTTTTAGACATGGTAAATAGTCTCTATCTTCAACAATCTTCAACTTGTTGTATCCAGCAGTAATGGAGATAAATAGCTTAAGTTAAATCACTCCTTAACTTGACCCATCTTTGTTCTTACCGTCGCAAGTGGAAATGCCTATGCAACGCAGATTTTTTTACCTGACTGGAGAGGTTCTAGCGAATCAATCACAGAGTGGGTTTCAATCGAAGCGAATCTTGAAGCGAATCTTTTCAAAATTTGCAAAAAAAAGAAAAACAAACAAATGTGACTTAGGTGCGTTTCCATCAAGTTGTTTGAGCGAATAAAGGTGGTATTGGTAACCTAGTAACCAATGGTAAATAAAACAAGGCATGTTTCAAAAATGGAGACATGACTGCATGTAGTTACTATTATGCAAGTTAATAGTAACTACGGTCTTAATAGTCTTGTTTTCAGTAAAAAAATCTAAAAATTCTTAAATTAAGACGACCCAAGAAAATAAGTCTAGATTTTAGACCAAAAATATCCAATTTAAGTGATTTTGTGCATAAAAAACAAAAATCTGCCAATGGGGTAAAAAAATTCAGATTTTTTTCTTGTTTTATGCACAAAATCACTTACATTTAATATTTTTGGTCTAAAAACTAGAATTTTTAGATTTTTTACTGAAAGCAAGACAAAAATACTAAGATATTTTTTTCTTGAAAATAATTTTTGCAGTGCAGGCAAGCGTAATTCACTTTTTTTGTGAATTAAGTGATTTTTATTTAAAAATTGGCGTTTCCCAGCTACAGTGGAGAGGTGCGTGTAAGGTTACACTGCAAAAAATGATTTTCAAAAAAAAAATCTTAGTATTTTTAGTTCTTTTTATTTTTGTCTTGTTTTCATTAAAAATATTTAAAAAATCTTAAATTAAGATGCTTTTTCTTAATGAGCAAAACGACCCAAAAAAATAAGTCTAGTTTTTAGACCAAAAATATCAAATTTAAGTGATTTTGTGCATATAAAAAAAACAAAAATCTGCCAATGGGGTAAACAAAAAATCTTGAAAATTTTTCTTAAACACTAAATTCAAGAAAAATTCAGATTTCTTTCTTGTTTTATGCACAAAATCACTTAAATTAAATATTTTTGGTCTAAAAACTAGAATTTTCAGATTTTTTTACTGAAAGCAAGACAAAAATACTAAGATATTTTTTTCTTGAAAATAATTTTTGCAGTGCAGGCAAGCGTATTTCACTTTTTTTGTGAATTAAGTGATTTTTATTTTAAAAATTGGCGTTTCCCAGCTACAGTGGAGAGGTGCGTGTAAAGTTACACTGCAAAAAATGATTTTCAAAAAAAATCTTAGTATTTTTAGTTCTTTGTATTTTTGTCTTGTTTTCATTAAAAAAATAAAAAAATTCTTAAATTAAGATGCTTTTTCTTAATGAGCAAAACGACCCAAAAAATAAGTCTAGTTTTTAGACCAAAAATATCAAATTTAAGTGATTTTGTCCATAACACAAAAAAAAAAATAATCTGCCAATGGGGTAACCAAAAATAACACTGAAATCAAGAATAATTCAAGAAAAATTTGCTTGCCCCATTGGGAGATTTTTTTGCTTGTTTTGTGCACAAAATCGCTTGGATTTGATGTTTTTGGTCTAAAAACTAGATTTATTGTCTTGGGTCGTTTTGCTCATCAAGAAAAAGCATCTTAATTTAAGAATTTTAAGATATTTTTACTGAAAACAAGACAAAAATACTAAGAAGAAAAAAACTAAGAATTTTTGGTTACACTTTATTTTAAGGCGTCACTGTTACATTGTAATTATATATTTAAGTACCAACAACATGTACTTACTGTAGGGTTGGGGTTAGGAATAGGGTTTGGTTTAGGATTAGTTGCATGTAATTATGCATAATTAACTGTTATTACTATAATAATTACATGTAACATGTGTAACAAAGACACCGTAAAATAAAGTGTTACCGATTTTTTTTTCTTGAAAATCATTTTTTGCAGTGTACACAGGGCTACACATAGCCTACAACATAGCTATGGTGTAGAACCCATGTGCGACAATACATTACGCATTAGGTTGTAGTGATGTTTATTAACATAGGGCCCGTCCCATTTCTACCCCCTTAAAACTTCCACTTGGTTTTGAGTGCCCTTGACAGTAAAGTCCCCTCAACAAGTGAAGTGGGGGTTAAAATATTTCCCTATGAAATGGGACACTACTATATGGAAATTAGCGTAGTAAACGTGGTCACACCTATGTCATCTACGCGTCTACCGTAGTAGCCTACTATTTTCATTCAGGAAAATGCTGGGTCCAGTGATTGTGTTGCCTGTTGCGTTGGCTGTGTTAAAGGATTAGTCCATTTTCTTAAAAAAATCCAGATAATTTACTCACCACCATCATCTAAAATGTTCACCACCATCAATCTAAGATGTCTTTCTTTGTTCAGTCGAGAAGAAATTATGTTTTTTGAGGAAAACATTCCAGGATTTTTCGCATTTTAATGGACTTTAATGGACCCCAACACTTAACAGTTTTAATGCAGTTTCAAATTGCAGTTTCAAAGGACTCTAAACGATCCCAACAAGGCATAAGGGTCTTATCTAGCGAAACAATTGTCATTTTTGGCAAGAAAAATAAAAAATATGCACTTTTAAACTACAACTTCTCGTCTATCTCTGGTCCTGTGACGAGCCAGCGCGACCTCACGTAATTGCGTAATGCCGTGGAAAGGTCACGTGTTACATATAAGAAACACACTTGCGAACCATTTTAAACAATAAACTGACACAAAGACATTAATTAGTATCATTCGACATACAACAAAGTCTGAACGGTCCTCTTTCTTCACACTTGTAAACACTGGGGTGCAGTTGCGCATTCGTCATCCGTGACCTCTTGACGTATTACGTGAGGTCGCGCTAGCGTGTCACAGGATCGGAGGAAGCTGAGAAGTTGTGGTTTAAAGTGCATATTTTTTATTTTTCTTGTCAAAAATGACAATCGTTTCGCTAGATAAGACCCTTATGCCTCATTTAGGATCGTTTAGAGTCTGCAATTTAAACTGCATTAAAACTGTTAAGTGTTGGTGTCCATTAAAGTCCATTAATATGAGAAAAATCCTGGACTGTTTTCCTCAAAAAATATAATTTCTTCTCCACTGAACAAAGAAAGACATCAACATTTTGGATGACATGGTGGCGAGTAATTATCTGGATTTTTTTTTTAAGAAAATTGACTAAAATGTATTTTTTGGCTGCTTAATCAACAGAGATGATGTGGAAAGCAGAAGACGCATTTGCTGTCTTCTTGGCCTTGTGGATTTGTTTCAGGTATGTCGATTTGTTTAAATATTTTGACATTATGTTCAACTCAGTCCAACTACAACTAGCCTAGCGTTACCTGTTATTTGTGTCGATAAACACAAACACTTTTTCCAGCGGCGTCCGCCATCTTGGTCGAAAGTTTGGCCAGCTCACTGATCTCGCAAGGTATCCTGGGTAATTTCATCTCCCACTTCGTTTTAAGCCTGCATCGTTCCTGACTACATTTTGAGGATTGATTCTGATGCTATGTACACACCAAACGTGGGACATTGCGTTACTCATTCTAGATTACTCGCGGGATTTAACTTCGTGTCATGCGAATTTTGCACTCAAGTTACATTTTTTTCAACTTGGGCAAAGACGCGTTTGCTGCAAAAACGCGCCGCCCATATCGCGTCATTCGCTTTGCCCCACGTGAGGACCGAGGGGCAACCTTCCGATCTCTCTAATGAAGCCAACACGGAAGTGACTTAAACTGCAATTCATCGACTGGCCGCTTGAGGCTGGCTTCAAAAGGGAGTCAATTCCCATAGACTCCCATGTTAAAAATGGCCGACTTTACAGTAGAAAATAATATGTTTACAGTCTGGTACAAAACGTGTTTTTGGCCTATATAGCTAATTTTGCCCTTCATGACAACTGTGAGGGGGGTGAATTTTTTTGTAACTCACCCGTTTAGATTATATTAAGCCTTAAACTTTTGCATAATTAAGGGCGTGGCCGCTTGAGTGTCGGTTGAACAGCCACTGCTGTCACTAGACTCGCGCTAGGCGGGCGTGGTTTCACCTCAGCTTCACCCATGTCCCGCCTCTTTACCCATTTTCGGTTTTCCGCGAGTAATTCGCGGGGACGCGCGGCCAAGATGGCGACGGCAGGCAATGCCTACTTTAAGCTTCAAAAGCGATCTTCACAAACCAATGCACTCTAAAAAATATTGGGTTTGTTTTTAACCCAGGGCTGGGTAACTATAGGACAGAACACATTTCTGGGTTAAAATGACCCAAATAATGGGTTGTTTTAACCCAACTGCTGGGTTGTTTCAACATGGTTGATTAACAATAACCCAGCAGTTGGGTTAAAACAACCCATTATTTGCATAATTTTAACCCAGAAATGTGTTCTGTCCTATTGGTACCTGGGTTAAAAACAACCCAATATTTTTTAGAGTGTGGGTGACGTCACGGACACTACGTCCATATTTTTTTACGGTCTATGGTGAGGACGCATCTGATCGCGTCTTTGCATTGACTTTGTATGTAATCAACTCTCGCAAATCGTTGAACTTGCATCTGGTGTGAACCCACAGTAAGGGGTAAATAGCACTCCGTCTTGCTCCCTAAAGCTATGAGACGCCCTACACATGCATGTGCAAAAGCGAGGGTTAGGGCAAAAATAGGGGAAGGGGAAGGATTGGGACGGGACCTAAGTGTATACATTGGTAATAAATTACTTTATTTAGCTAAGTTTGGGAGGACCATGATCATGTACTACCAAGTCTCTCTATATAGCCATCCCTCACCCCTGTCCTTTTATTGCAGCATAAATTGGGACTATAAGTTTTATACACCCACACAGAAACATGCCACACATACTCAGTGCTTGGTATTGATTTTCCCCATCTTCTTTTACATAAGCCCTGACTCGAAGCTCCAAGCAGACCGACTGATGTAAATATAGTTTGAAAACTTTGCTGTGTGCGAGCCAGAGAAAGCACACCATTGAGTCCTGACAACAACCTCTTCTAAGTTCTGCTTACTGCATTTATACGACTGACATCCATGAGTTCAATAACTATCTGTGCCAAGTCTGAAGCTGGAGGCATGAAAGGTGACATCTGGCGAGTTTAGAGCTTTTGGAGGAGTTTGGAGAACTTTAGTAAAGTGGAAGCCCTTCAGCGGCGCAGGGCAGTGAAGCTGCAGGCGATGGATGTTTAGTACAGATACGTTTTGATGCCTCCTGTGAATGCTTTGCTCAGCGAGACAGCATTCACCGAGATGTTGCTCTCGCTCGGTTGCCTCCACATCTCCATAAACACGGTCGAACAAAAATCGCCTGATAACCCGTTTCACAGTTATGTATAAAAATGAACATTTTGTAAATATTAGGGCTGTCAGTGATTCATTTCTAATGCTTGCATAATTTTGTTGCTGTAACACTGAATGTTTCTTACATTGTTGCCAAACGATGAGAGAACAGAATGGAAGTAAACCAGTGGATGCTGGCTTTTCATTGTATAATATGTGTTACATATTTTTTCTCCATAACTAACAATCATAACCCATTTTAAATAGCTAATGTTAACCTGCTAACCAGCTATGGATTAAGGCATTTTGGATGCTTCCAGCTGCCAATAAATGCTTTTAGTATTTAGGCTGTTGATGTTTTGCATTACTGTATACAGGACTGTAGTGTGTGAAAGCTAATGAGTTAACTGACAGAGAGGTCTTGATCAATTATTAACGATGTTTCAAGTATCGCTGTCATAACTCGACTCAGCTTTAACTTCCGTTTCCTACAGAGGCACATCTGCTGCCATTTGATAGAGTAAAGACTCACCTTTACTGTATTACTCGCATGTCTTTCCTCCCTTTCCTGTTCTTCCTATCGCACATTCTTTTCATCGTACCCATTTTTCTTTCCTGTCCTGTCCTTTCTATCCTATATTGTCATTGTACTCTTTTCCTGTCCTATTCTATATATTCCTTATTTTTCCTATATTCAGTTCCTTTATATGTCTTTTTTATCCATTTCCATTCTTTCTCTGTCTACTCCATATTCTTATCACTGTACTAATTTCCTTTCTATTTCTTTCCTGTCCATTGCTGTCTTATTCTCCTATCCCATATTTATCTGTTACTTATTTCCTTTTCCGTCTTTTCCCTTCCTGTGGACTCATGTCCTGTTCCTCCTATCCCATTTTCGTCCCTTTTCCGTTCTTGTCCTTCCTGTCCTGCTCTTCCTGCCCCATATTGTTCACAATGTACTGATTTCCTTTCCTATCCTGCCCTCTCATATTCTCATTTCCCTGTTACTTATTTCCTTTTCACTTATTTTCCCTTCCCACTCATTCTTGTCCTTTGTCTTCACATTGTACTTATTTCCTTCTTTCACTTTCTTTTTCTTTCCTGTCCATTCCTGTCTTATTCTCCTATCCCATATTCATCTGTTACGTATTTCCGTTTCCCTTCCTGTCCATTCCTGTCCTGATCTTCCTGTCCCATATTCTTGTTACTGTACTTGTAACCTTTTCCATTCTTTTTCCTTTCTGTCCTGTAATTCCTGTCCAATATCCTTCTCAATATACTGATTTGCTTTCCTATCCTGCCCTGCCCTGTTCTCCTATTCCATATTCATCTGTTACTTATTTCCTTTTACCTTTTTTCCCTTCCCACCCATTCCTTTCCTGTTCCTCGTTGTCTTCCCGTTGTACTCATTTCCTTTCCTTTCCTTTCTTTTTCTTTCCTGATCATTCCTCTTTTTCTCCTATCCCATATTTATCTATTACTTATTTCCTTTTCCCTTTGTTTCCCTTCCCACCCATTCCTGTCCTCTTCCTCATTGTCTTCCCGTTGTACTCATTTCTCTTCCTTTCCATTCCTTTCCTTTCTTTTTCTTTCCTGATCATTCCTCCTATTCTCCTATCCCATATTCATATATTACTTATGTCCTTTTCCTTTTGTTTCCCTTCCCAACCATTCCTGTCCTGTTCCTCATTGTCTTCCTGTTGTACTCATTTCCCTTTCCTTTCCTTTCCTTTCCTTTTTTTTCCTGATCATTCCTCTTTTTCTCCTATCCCATATTTATCTATTACTTATTTCCTTTTCCCTTTGTTTCCCTTCCCACCCATCCTGTCCTCTTCCTCATTGTCTTCCCGTTGTACTCATTTCTCTTCCTTTCCATTCCTTTCCTTTGTTTTTCTTTCCTGATCATTCCTCCTATTCTCCTATCCCATATTCATCTATTATTTATTTCCTTTTTCCTTCGTTTTCCTTCCCACCCATTCCTGTCCTGTTCCTCATTGTCTTCCCGATGTACTCATTTCCTTTCCTTTCTTTTCCTTTCCTGATCATTCCTCCTATTCTCCTATCCCATATTCATCTATTACTTATTTCCTTTTCCCTTCGTTTTCCTTCCCACCCATTCCTGTCCTGTTCCTCCTATCTCACGGTCTTCCCATTGTACTCATTTTCCTTCATTCACTTTCTTTTTCTTTCCTGCCCTATGCTTTCTATCCTATATTTTCACTGTACTTTTTCCTGTCCTATTCCTTATTTTTTTATACTCAGTTTCTTTATATGTCTTTTCTTATACATTCCGTTTCTTTCCTGCCTACTCCATATTCCTATCACTGTACTAAATGCCTTTCTATTTCTTTCTTGTCCATTCCTGTCCTATTCTCCTATCCCATATTCATCTATTACTTATTTCCTTTTCCCATCGTTTCCCTTTCCACCCATTTCTGTCCTGTTCCCCTTTACTCATTGTCTTCCCATTGTACTCATTTTCCTTCTTTCACTTTCTTTTCCTTTTCTGCCCTATGTTTTCTATCCTACATTTTCACTGTACTCTTTTCCTGTCCTATTCTCTATATTCCTCATTTTTATATACTCAGTTCCTTTATATGTCTTTTCCTATCCATTCCTGTTCTTATGTTCTTACTCCATATTCTTTTTGTTTCCTTTCAATTTCTTTCCTGTCCATTTCTATTCCATATTCATCTGTGACTTATTTCCTTCCTGGTCCTTCTCTATTCCATTTTCTTCCCTTTTCCGTTCTTGTCCTTTCTGTCCTGCTCTTCCTGTCCCATATTCTTCTCAATGTACTTATTTCCTTTCTATTTCTTTCCTGTGCATTCCTGTCCTATTCTCCTATCCCAACTTCATCTGTTACTTATTTCCTATTACCTTTTCCCTTCTCACCCATTCCTGTCCTGTTCTTCATTGTCTTTCCATTGTACTCATTTTCCTTCCCTTCCTTTCTTTTTCTTTCCTGATCATTCCTGTCCATTCTATCCTATATTTTCACTGTACTCTTTTCCTGTCCTATTCTCCGTATCCCTTATTTTTTACTCACTAAACTCAGTTCCTTTTCTTCATATTCCATATTCTTCTCACTGGACTCATTTAATTTCCTATCCATTTCTGTCCTGTCATTCCTACTCCATATTTCTTTCAAAGAAGTCTTTTGAGAATTTTTTGTCTATCCTGGTTTTTATCTTCCTATCCCATATTTTTTCAATGTACTGATTTCTTTTCCTTTCCTATCCATTCATATCCTGCCCTGTCCTGTTCTTCCTATTCCTTTTCATTTCTTTTACCTTCCTGTCCCATATGCTTCCCAATGTACGGATTTCCTTTCCTATCCTGCCCTGTCCGATTCTCCAATCCCATATTCGACTAATTGTACTCATTTCCTTTTCCATTCGTTTCCCTTCTTGTCCATTCCTGTCCTGTTCCTCTTATATTTACTTTTCATTGTACTTATTTCCTTTTTCAAACTTTCCATTCCTGTCCTGTTTTTTCTATCCCATATCCCGTCTTTCTTTCACTTTTTTGTCTATTACTGCTCTGCTCTGTCTTTTCCATCCCATTTGACTATTTTCTCACTGTGCACTGTCACTTTTATTTTTCTGTTCTGTCATTCATATGCCATCCTTTTCTCAGTTATTTCTTTACTTTTCATTGTCTATCAATTCCTGTCCTTCCTATTTATTTCCTTTCTTATCCATTCCCATCTTGTTATTTCTATCCCATATTCTTTTCATTGTACTTATTTCCTTTCCCATATTATTATTACCTTTTCTATTTCTGATCTTTTCCTTCCTGTTTTTTCTATCCCATATTCTTTTCACTGATTGTCTTTCGTTCACTTTCTTTCCCTTTCCTATCCTGTCCTTCCTATACCACACTTTCCTATGGCATATTTTTCTGCTCCATCACTCATATGCCATTTTTGAATGATAATCTCATCTTACTTAATTCTTCTTTACCTTTCCTTTCAATTTCTGTTCTTGCCTGTCCTTTCTATCCTATATTCACTTCAATGTAGTCATTTTCTTACTTTTCCTGCCCTGTCCCTTCCTGACCTGTCATGTCATGTCCTTCCCATTTCATAATCCTCTCACTGTACTTCTCTTCCTCACCCCCCACTTCCCGAATTATCATATTCCAACACGTTCCGAGTCCAATAAAGCGATTGATACAGATGATGTGTGGGTTGAGTGATATGCTTCTGGTGTGAAAGAGAGGAGGGGAGGGAAAGAGCTTGTGTAGTGTGCAATTAGAGGGGGCTTTTTCAGCATGTTTCTGGCCTTTCAAAGAATATGATATCGCTCGCCGAGAATTTCCCGCTGCCTGTATTTTTGGACACAATGTACCCAGGAGAGCATGGCAGACTGCAAAATTATGAAGATTCTGGCTTCCTCTACAGAAGAACATTTCAATGTCGCATCAACACGTCTGGCCACTGCACAACACAGACTCACGCTGGCTTTGATGAGCAGACTGACTGCTGGAATACATTGCTGTGTATTCTGGGAGAAGGTAGACTGTCCACGGCCTCTATAACATACACATGAAATCATTATTCCACAAAGCACGATGCCTGCAGTGACTGTTAAACACACAATGAGTCGATTTATTTTGATTATTCGATTTTCAAGGTTAGATTTCTTTGCTTCCATTGAAGCACACCGTGTGCTCTTTGGAGCGCACTCAAAACATGCTGGGAAAACATGGATCATCAGGTTTTGCAAAAACCTGTTGCAACAATGCACATCATGAAAGGCACCATAGAAATTT
The DNA here is from genome assembly GCF_027580225.2 of Misgurnus anguillicaudatus. Taxonomy (NCBI): domain Eukaryota; kingdom Metazoa; phylum Chordata; class Actinopteri; order Cypriniformes; family Cobitidae; genus Misgurnus; species Misgurnus anguillicaudatus. Next base: position 6,281,917 of record NC_073357.2, on the reverse strand, counting down.
AATTGAAAGTTAAAGGGATAGTTCACCCCCAAAAATGAGAATTTGGGGCACAAAGGAAAAAATTTGGAGCAGTGTTTATAGCCAAACAGTTTTTGAGCACCACTGACTTCCTCAGTAGTATTTTTCCTACTATGGAAGTCAATGATGCTTCTGATTCCTGCTTAATAACTTCCTTTTGTTCAGTGAAATAATTACATTTATTTAGGTTTGGGTTGATTTATTTTGGGTTAACTATCCCTTTACTGCCAGCACAAAAATATCAATAACCAAACAAATCTGGGGCACCATTCACTTTCATAGTATTATTTTATCTTACTATGGAAGTCATTGGTGCCCCAGATCTGCATGGTTCAGCAAAATAAAGAAATGTATACAAAATTTGTGTGAACTATCCATTTTTAATAAGGTTAAAGAGGCCAGCTCAAAAATATTAATATTCAAACAGATCTGGGGCACCAGTCATATCTATAGTGTTATTTTATCCTTTGGAAATCAATGGTGACCTGATTGCATGGTTACAAATATTCTTCAAAATGTCTTCCTTTGTATTCAGCTGAACAAAGATATTCATAAAAGTTTGAAACAACTTGAAGGTAAATGATGACAGAATTTTCATTTTTGTGTTAACTATACCTTTATTGTCAACTCAAAAATATTAATAACCAAACAAATTTGGGGCACCATTTACTTTCATAGTATTATTTTATCACACTATGGAAGTCAATGGTGATCTGCATGGTTACAAGCATTCTTCAAAATATCTCTGTTTGTATTCAGCCAAACAAAGAAATGTATACAAGCTTAAAACAACTTGAGGGTGAGTAAATGACGACAGAATTTTCATCTTTGGGTGATCTATCACTTTAATGCCAGCTCAAACATATAAATAACCAAACATATCTGGGGCACCATTCACTTCTATAGCATTATTTTATCCTTTGAAAGTCAGTGGTGCCCCAGATCTGCATGGTTACAAGCATTCTTCAAAATATCTTCCTTTGTATTCAGCCAAACATAGATATTTATACAAGTTTGAAACAACTTTAGGGTAAATGACGACAGAATTTTCATTTTTGGGTGATCTATAGCTTTAGTCCCAGCTCAAACATATTAATAATCAAACAGATCTGGGGCACCATTCACTTCTTTAGCATTAATTTATCCTTTGAAAGTCAGTGGTGCCCCAGATCTGCATGGTTACAAGCATTCTTCAAAATATCGTCGCTGTCCGATGAAAACCACGTATGTCCATTTTGCCGATTTTGAGATTTTTCGACGGATTGAATGTCCAGGTTAATTTCCGTATACAGTATGCGTCACATACCTAAATGGCCAATGAAAAGTTGTGAAATCATGTCATCTGATTTTCACGTATATCCATTTGATGTCAAAGCTGTCAATCACCCCGCGTATCTCCCGCCTTGGGAGCATCTCGCCGGTTTCGTAAAGTTTCATCGAAGCTCAGCACTGGATATAGCCGAATAAACATAGCCTGGTGACACAATGACTTTCCTTCATCGAGGTAAACGTTTCCTCTTGACGCCAGACGTACGTCTAGGAGCGACTAAATTAAGGTAGGACTGTGCAAACAAATCTGTCATAGGTGTTATTCACACCGGGGATGCTAAGGACATCCCACCACTTTTTGAAAGCATTTGGGTAAAATGTTCTGAAAAATCAAGCGATGCTTAAGAATGGTTTTGTGGTCCATGTTTTCTTGTACATATGTAATGAAATTCATTGTAATCATTGACTAAACGCGCTGCTGTTTTCTACGGTATGGTGCTTTGGCACTGTTCGGTTGAGCTGATGTTGCAGGGACTGTTACATGTGTGCAGACGACATTGTTGAGGGTTTAAATGATGACAGAATTTTCATTTTTGTGTTAACTGTCCTTTTACTGTCAACTCAAAAATATTAATAACCAAACAAACCTGGGGCATTATTTTATCCTACTATTGAAGTCAATGGTGCCCCAAGTTGTTTCTTTACCTTCAAGAATTTTTATTTTTCAGAAAATGTATCCCTTTAATGAAAATAAAATGTTGCAGAATTTTGATGTCTTGTTTGAACAAATAAAACTAATACAAACTAATGCCAGCTTAAACATATTAATACCCAAACAGATCTGGGGCACCATTTACTTTCATAGTATTATTTTATTCTACTATGGAAGTCAATGGTGCCCCAGATCTGCATGGTTACAAGCATTCTTTAAAATATCTCCCTTTTTATTCAGCCAAACAAAGAAATGTTTACAAACATGAGGGTAAATGATGACAAAATTTGTATTTTCAGAAAACGATCCCTTTAATGAAAATAAAATATTGCAAAATTTTGATGTCTTGTTTTAACAAATAAAACTTTTTCAAGTGTCTGATTTTGGCTGTACAATTTTCATGCTGAATACATTTATAACATTTTCTTTCTTCTCTCTCTCTCTCTCTCTCTCTCTCTCTCTCTCTCTCTCTCTCTCTCTCTCTCTCTCTCTCTCTCTCTCTCTTTTTGACCTACCATTATGTGAGTGCATTGAATATGGAAATATGGAGTCCACCCACTTATGTTTGTATCTCTCGTTGGCTGCTCTCAGCTGGGATTTATCAAAACTGCAGCTGGACTTCACAGTTGTGCACACAGGTGCTACTGGAAACAAACAAAGCACAAACATTTGCTTTTCTCCATCTGGCATTGATTCTTTTTTTCACATACACACAGGTACACCCATTTGTCTCTTCTGGACCATGTACTCGAACAAATTTAGCTGGCTTATAGAGGGCGAGAATAACAGCAAAAAATTAAATAAAAAAATCTATACATTTATTAGCTTGCTTATAATATACTATTTAATGAAATAATCACCAAAAAAAAGAGTTATAGTTATGGGAACTGTGATGGTACCTTGACATAATCCATGGTATGAAATCATCATCATATTATGCAATAAAATGTACATGATTTTTAAGAAAATATGTATGCTTACTGTGTTGAATGGGCATAAATCTAATTACATTGTGAATTAGCAAGATTGACCACATTTAAACTTTTCAAAGGCACTAAAAGTGTCATGTAATGTTTTATTGTAGGGAACTTCAGCAGTACTGCTCTAAATCTTATTTGGTGTATTTTCCAAATGTGTCCTTTCGCACCGATCCAAGTCCAATCCATAAATATTCATGTATTAATAAACAGTAGGATCTGATGAGAGGTACGCTGATCCAAGATCAGCAGTATTCAGAGTCAGCCGGCGAGCAACAAGCCCAGACATGATTAAGAGGACAGGTGGTTACATAGCTGAGCTACCAGCCGAACCCAGCGGTCATATATTCATTTACACCGTAGAGATGTTTGGCCCGAGCCGGATTACTTAAAATGCTTGCCGCATGACTGATCCAACACACATTTAAGCCTGTTGAAGTTTATCACCTTCATAAAGAAAATCACTGGCATTTTACTATACATTAGAGAAAGTACTTACCAAAATATCCCTTAAAGAGCACCTATTGTCCCATTCATGATTTTACATTTCCTTTGGTGTGTAGGTGTGTATTAGTACACGTTAATGATATGCAAAAGTTACAAACCTCAAAGTAAACAATGATGCGAATTATCATCTCCAACGTAAATCTTTATCTTGGACTACCACAAACACACGGATTGTAGGCAACCGCTTGGATTCACAGCCTGTAAGTTAATTCCTGTTGGCATTGCATTGTGAGCGAATCTTTCAAACATGTTAAGGAGCATCACATTTTCAGCTAATGTCAGAGGTATTCAGGCCAATCACAACACACAGATTAGCTGGCCAATCAGGGACAGAGAGCTTTTTCAGATCTATGAGTTTTGTACAAAATCAATGCTTTTGAGGATATCTGGAGCTACAAAAATGTACGGTATGTGGAAAATAATGTGTTTTTTAACCATAAACCACGCAAACACATTTGCTGATTGAATAGCATTAGGGGCTGTTCACATTTCCCGTCTTGAACCGCACAGAAAACGTGATTCAGTAATGCATCTCCATGCATTGTTTCTTCTATTTGCTTTAAAAATAATAGTCAGGCACAGAATACAATATTTTGTGCAATTTACTGTCTTACTACAAAATTTAAGTAATACAATAGCATAGAAAAAAATACATATTGTGCATTTTATTTCATATAGTTTATATATTTATATATATATAAACTTCTGTAAAAAGTTGAAAAAGCTGAATTTTTAGATGTTATCAATGTAAGTATTTTTAAAAGTTTTTCACCTTACATTTTTCACTTGGAATGAGAAAATTAAAGTTGAAAAACTTCAATGTCTAGGGGTTACCAATAAAAGTAATTTTTAAAAGTTTTTCCACCTTAAATCTTTTACTTAAAATGAGAAAATGAAATTTGAAAAACTTTAATGTATATTGCATGTTTTTTGTGTGCGCAACTTTTAAAAATTACCAATTAAAGTATTTTTTTTACCTTAAATCTTTCACTTAATATGAGAAAACTAAAGTTGAAAAACTTCGATGTCTAGGTGTTACCAATAAAAGTAATTTTTAAAAGTTTTTCCACCTTAAATCTTTTACTTAAAATGAGAAAATGAAATTTGAAAAACTTTAATGTATATTGCATGTTTTTTGTGTGCGCAACTTTTAAAAATTACCAATTAAAGTATTTTTTTTACCTTAAATCTTTCACTTAATATGAGAAAACTAAAGTTGAAAAACTTCGATGTCTAGGTGTTACCAATTAGAGTAATTTTTAAAAGTTTTTTCACCTTAAATCTTTCACTTAAAATGAGAAAATTAAAGTTGAAACTTAAATTTTTAGGGGTTACAAATGTAAGTAATTTTTATACGTTTTTAATTTTAAAACTTTTACTTAAAATTAGAAAAATAAAGTTGAAAAACTTCAATGTTTAGGGGTTACTTATTAAAGAAATTTTTTCACCTTAAATCTTTCACTTAAAATGAGAAAATGTAAGTTAAATTTTTTTTTAGAGGTTATCAATTAAAGTAATTTTTAAAAAAAAAAATTCAGCTTAAAACCTTTACTTAAAATTAGAAAATTAAAGTTGAAAAACTTCAATGTCTAGGGGTTACCAATAAAAGTAATTTTTAAAAGTTTTTCCACCTTAAATCTTTTACTTAAAATGAGAAAATGAAATTTGAAAAACTTTAATGTATATTGCATGTTTTTTGTGTGCGCAACTTTTAAAAATTACCAATTAAAGTATTTTTTTTACCTTAAATCTTTCACTTAATATGAGAAAACTAAAGTTGAAAAACTTCGATGTCTAGGTGTTACCAATTAGAGTAATTTTTAAAAGTTTTTTCACCTTAAATCTTTCACTTAAAATGAGAAAATTAAAGTTGAAACTTAAATTTTTAGGGGTTACAAATGTAAGTAATTTTTATACGTTTTTAATTTTAAAACTTTTACTTAAAATTAGAAAAATAAAGTTGAAAAACTTCAATGTTTAGGGGTTACTTATTAAAGAAATTTTTTCACCTTAAATCTTTCACTTAAAATGAGAAAATGTAAGTTAAATTTTTTTTTAGAGGTTATCAATTAAAGTAATTTTTTAAAAAAAAAAATTCAGCTTAAAACCTTTACTTAAAATTAGAAAATGTAAGTTCAAAAACTTCAATGTCTAGGAGTTACCAATTAAAGTAATTTTTAAAAGTTTTTTCACTTTAAAACGTTTACTTAAAATTAGAAATTTAAAGTTGAAAAACTTCAATGTTTAGGGGTTACTATATAAAAAAAAATGTTTCACCTTAAATCTTTCACTTAAAATGAGAAAATTTAAGTTCAAAAACTTCAATGTCTAGGAGTTACCAAAAATATATATACATTTGAAAAACTTCAATGTTTAGGGGTTACTAATTAAAGTAATTTTTATTTTTTTTCACCTTAAAACTTTTACTTAAAATTAGACAATTTAAGTTAAAAAACTTCAATGTCTAGGAGTTACCAATTAAAGTAATTTTAAAGTTTTTTCACCCTAAATCTTTCACTTAAAATGAGAAAATTAAAGTTGAAAAACTTAAATTTTTAGAAGTTACCAATAAAAGTAATTTTTAAAAGTTTTTCACCTTAAATCTTTTACTTAAAATGAGAAAATGAAATTTGAAAAACTTTAATGTATATTGCATGTTTTTTGTGTGCGCAACTTTTAAAAATTACCAATTAAAGTATTTTTTTTTACCTTAAATCTTTCACTTAATATGAGAAAACTAAAGTTGAAAAACTTCGATGTCTAGGTGTTACCAATTAGAGTAATTTTTAAAAGTTTTTTCACCTTAAATCTTTCACTTAAAATGAGAAAATTAAAGTTGAAACTTAAATTTTTAGGGGTTACAAATGTAAGTAATTTTTATATGTTTTTAATTTTAAAACTTTTACTTAAAATTAGAAAAATAAAGTTGAAAAACTTCAATGTTTAGGGGTTACTTATTAAAGAAATTTTTTCACCTTAAATCTTTCACTTAAAATGAGAAAATGTAAGTTAAAATTTTTTTTAGAGGTTATCAATTAAAGTAATTTTTAAACTTTTTTTTTTCAGCTTAAAACCTTTACTTAAAATTAGAAAATGTAAGTTCAAAAACTTCAATGTCTAGGAGTTACCAATTAAAGTAATTTTTAAAAGTTTTTTCACTTTAAAACGTTTACTTAAAATTAGAAATTTAAAGTTGAAAAACTTCAATGTTTAGGGGTTACTATATAAAAAAAATGTTTCACCTTAAATCTTTCACTTAAAATGAGAAAATTTAAGTTCAAAAACTTCAATGTCTAGGAGTTACCAAAAATATATATACATTTGAAAAACTTCAATGTTTAGGGGTTACTAATTAAAGTAATTTTTATTTTTTTTCACCTTAAAACTTTTACTTAAAATTAGACAATTTAAGTTAAAAAACTTCAATGTCTAGGAGTTACCAATTAAAGTAATTTTAAAGTTTTTTCACCCTAAATCTTTCACTTAAAATGAGAAAATTAAAGTTGAAAAACTTAAATTTTTAGGGGTTACCAATTAAAGTAATTTTTAAAAGTTTTTCACCTTAAATCTTTTACTTAAAATGAGAAAATGAAATTTGAAAAACTTTAATGTATATTGCATGTTTTTTGTGTGCGCAACTTTTAAAAATTACCAATTAAAGTATTTTTTTTTACCTTAAATCTTTCACTTAATATGAGAAAACTAAAGTTGAAAAACTTCGATGTCTAGGTGTTACCAATTAGAGTAATTTTTAAAAGTTTTTTCACCTTAAATCTTTCACTTAAAATGAGAAAATTAAAGTTGAAACTTAAATTTTTAGGGGTTACAAATGTAAGTAATTTTTATATGTTTTTAATTTTAAAACTTTTACTTAAAATTAGAAAAATAAAGTTGAAAAACTTCAATGTTTAGGGGTTACTTATTAAAGAAATTTTTTCACCTTAAATCTTTCACTTAAAATGAGAAAATGTAAGTTAAAATTTTTTTTAGAGGTTATCAATTAAAGTAATTTTTAAACTTTTTTTTTTCAGCTTAAAACCTTTACTTAAAATTAGAAAATGTAAGTTCAAAAACTTCAATGTCTAGGAGTTACCAATTAAAGTAATTTTTAAAAGTTTTTTCACTTTAAAACGTTTACTTAAAATTAGAAATTTAAAGTTGAAAAACTTCAATGTTTAGGGGTTACTATATAAAAAAAAATGTTTCACCTTAAATCTTTCACTTAAAATGAGAAAATTTAAGTTCAAAAACTTCAATGTCTAGGAGTTACCAAAAATATATATACATTTGAAAAACTTCAATGTTTAGGGGTTACTAATTAAAGTAATTTTTATTTTTTTTCACCTTAAAACTTTTACTTAAAATTAGACAATTTAAGTTAAAAAACTTCAATGTCTAGGAGTTACCAATTAAAGTAATTTTAAAGTTTTTTCACCCTAAATCTTTCACTTAAAATGAGAAAATTAAAGTTGAAAAACTTAAATTTATAGGGGTTACCAATTAAAGTAAATTTTTTAAAAGTTTTTCACCTTAAATCTTTTACTTAAAATGAGAAAATGAAATTTGAAAAACTTTAATGTATATTGCATGTTTTTTGTGTGCGCAACTTTTAAAAATTACCAATTAAAGTATTTTTTTTTACCTTAAATCTTTCACTTAATATGAGAAAAACTAAAGTTGAAAAACTTCGATGTCTAGGTGTTACCAATTAGAGTAATTTTTAAAAGTTTTTTCACCTTAAATCTTTCACTTAAAATGAGAAAATTAAAGTTGAAACTTAAATTTTTAGGGGTTACAAATGTAAGTAATTTTTATACGTTTTTAATTTTAAAACTTTTAATTAAAATTAGAAATTTAAAGTTGAAAAACTTCAATGTTTAGGGGTTACTATATAAAAAAAAATGTTTCACCTTAAATCTTTCACTTAAAATGAGAAAATTTAAGTTAAAAAACTTTAATGTCTATGAGTTACCAATTAAAGTAATTTTTTAAAAGTTTTTTCACTTTAAAACTTTTAATCAAAATTAGAAATTTAAAGTTAAAAAAAGTCAATGTTTAGGGGTTACTTATTAAAGAAATTTGTTCACCTTAAATCTTTCACTTAAAATGAGAAAATTATAGTTGAAAAACTTCAATGTCTAGGGGTTACCAATTAAAGTAATTTTTAAAAACTTTTTTCCCTTTAAAACTTTTAATCAAAATTTGAAATGTACAGTTAAAAAACCTCAATGTTTAGGGGTTACTTATTAAAGAATTTTTTTCACTTTAAATCTTTCACTTAAAATGAGAAAATTATAGTTGAAAAACTTCAATGTCTAGGGGTTACCAATTAAAGTAAATTTTTATTTTTTTTCACCTTAAAACTTTTACTTAAAATTAGAAAATGTAAGTTCAAAAACTTCAATGTCTAGGAGTTACCAATTAAAGTAATTTTTAAAAGTTTTTTCACCTTAAATCTTTCACTTAAAATGAAAAAAAATATATATACATTTGAAAAACTTCAATGTTTAGGGGTTACTAATTAAAGTAATTTTTATTTTTTTTCACCTTAAAACTTTTACTTAAAATTAGAAAATTTAAGTTGAAAAACTTCAATGTCTAGGAGTTACCAATTAAAGTAATTTTTAAAAGTTTTTTCACTTTAAAACGTTTACTTAAAATTAGAAATTTAAAGTTGAAAAACTTCAATGTTTAGGGGTTACTATATAAAAAAAAAATGTTTCACCTTAAATCTTTCACTTAAAATGAGAAAATTTAAGTTAAAAAACTTTAATGTCTATGAGTTACTAATTAAAGTAATTTTTTAAAAGTTTTTTCACTTTAAAACTTTTAATCAAAATTAGAAATTTAAAGTTAAAAAAGTCAATGTTTAGGGGTTACTTATTAAAGAAATTTGTTCACCTTAAATCTTTCACTTAAAATGAGAAAATTATAGTTGAAAAACTTCAATGTCTAGGGGTTACCAATTAAAGTAAATTTTTATTTTTTTTTCACCTTAAAACTTTTACTTAAAATTAGAAAATGTAAGTTCAAAAACTTCAATGTCTAGGAGTTACCAATTAAAGTAATTTTTAAAAGTTTTTTCACCTTAAATCTTTCACTTAAAATGAAAAAAATATATATACATTTGAAAAACTTCAATGTTTAGGGGTTCCTAATTAAAGTAATTTTTATTTTTTTTCACCTTAAAACTTTTACTTAAAATTAGACAATTTAAGTTGAAAAACTTCAATGTCTAGGAGTTACCAATTAAAGTAATTTTAAAGTTTTTTCACCCTAAATCTTTCACTTAAAATGAGAAAATTAAAGTTGAAAAACTAAAACTTTTTAGGGGTTACCAATTAAAGTAATTTTTAAAAGGGATAGTTCACCCCAAAATTAAAATTCTGTCATTATTACTCACTCTCATGTTGTTATAAACCTGTATAAACACGAATTAAGATATTTGTAACCAAACTGTTTATTAGCCCCATTCACTTCCATAGTATTCTTTTTGAATGGGGCTCATTATTGTTTTTGGTTACAAACATTCCTCAAAATATCTTCCTTCGTATTCATCAGAAAAAAATACATTTATACAGGTTTGTAACAACATGATAGAGAAAATTATGACAGTTTTTTTTGAACTTTCACTTTATACCGTGTACTGACCAGGAGTTTACATTACTTATAATTTGGGTGTACAATTGTCATATAAGTTTATAGCCAAATGTAATTATAAGAGTAGCCAAGCTAGTCTTGTTCCGTTGCTTCCCAGTGCGACACCAACTTAAATTTTAGTCTTTTTCTGAACACCAACCTATTGCATGGATAAAACTTTGCTTGTTTATGATACAATTGTTAAATGTGTTTCGTCACACTCACATTCATTAAATATAAAACATATCACCTTTTGTGTTCTGCTAGAAAATGAATAATAAGAATACGAAATTTTGGAAAGATGTAAGGGTGAGTAAATGCTAATGTTTATTTAATAAAAAATTACGAAAGATGGCATTTCTCAATGGTCATATTTCAAAAGAATAAGCCAGGACAGCCACCACAGTCTTGCTGTGTCAACATTTGGGACAAAGTCAGTTTCCACTGCATTCCTGTGGTGTGCAGCTACTTCAACGAATTTTAGATCCTCCACCCGGGCATCAAGGTTATGGAAGTAACCTGTCAAATCGATCCGAATGGAAAAACTTCCTCAGGCCAATGGAAGAGGTTTGCGGGCACATGACCTCAAAGTCCTGCCAGTGATGGGTGAAGCGGTAATTTATTGGAGGTGACAATTTTTCCTGCAGCCTGGCCAGGACTTACTGCCTGTAATGTCGATGAGATTCTGTGGCCTGACCCACTTCGTTTTGCATTTCACAGCTTTTCTGTCCTTTACGACCGGATCAGAACAGTTTTACCGCTACTGTGAAAATCAATGGGTTGGACAGAATTGAAATTGGTTTGATAAAGCGCAATGCCAACTTTGTTGGTTAATAAACACCATCCAAAGTAATGACCATCTTTCTGATTTCAGTACAATTTTTTTTTCCTTGCATCTGTACAGGATGGAAATAGCGGTATTCCCATTGGTTCTGTGGGATTGCAGTGACATGACAGCAACATGACCTCTGTTTGTTCATCTGCTCGGTGCCCACACACGCCTGCATTGGCAGCTGGTGTCAGGAATGCACATGATGACTGGGCACAATACCAGTGAATTTAATGGACTAAAATTAACAGCTTATTGTTGAGCCCGGTATTCAGCTGAGAAACTGCAGACTCATATTAAATGCGTGCATTGTCTATCAGTGCTCGATTGAATAATGTATATTTGTGTGTACTTTTAAGGGACTATTATGAATTATCTCATAATTTACTCAACCTCATTCCATTCCAGATGTATATGACTTTGTCCTTAGCTGAACACAAACAAATAATTTTATATTAAAATGTTGTCATGTTATCTTCTTTTATGGTGGTCAACATGGTGATACTCCAAAAGCACATCTATCCATCATTGAAGTTATCCAATATATCCAATGTAGGCCTATTTCTTCAAAAGATACAATTGTTAAAGCTATTCATATTTGTGTTTATTTTTATCGATACATTATTGTATACATACAAGTTAGCATGGTAAATTCAAATATCGAATCACAATGGTTCATATGGGTCTTGTGTCAAAACACAAATACTGTATGACAGCTAAAGTATAGGCACAAGAACCAATGAGATTCAACATTATCAGTGTGCCAGTATATGTTGCTATGGATACGTGACGTATGAATTATTTCCCTAACAAATGTATCGCTGTTACACTATTATGCTGCGTTGGCGCGGTAGACGCAATTCCGGCTCATTCACGCATCTAGTTCGCACGAATGGTGCGAATTGAGAGTCTGGCGCGATACGCGCAAATGGTGCTTTTTGTGCATTTGACCTAAATTTGCCGCTGACGCCCGAATTTTTTTTTAACTTTGGCGGATTTCCGCGCAGCGTTAACCAATCAGGAGCCTGCTTGCTGCTGTGGCGGCAGCCCCGCCCGGAGTCACTCATTCAACATGAAGGAACAATTGATATTGTCCGAAGCAGTCACCCAGAGCTATACGACCAACTTGATCTCATGAATTTCCGTGGGATAGTCACGGAATTTTTTGTGCATTTTCCGTGGCATTCTCATGGATCTCCGCATTTTTCCGTGGCCCTGCTACGGACTGTCTTTTTCCGTGGCATTCACACGGATTGGTTACTCAACTGTTTTGTCCTATTTTCTTACCATTTCGCTTCGGTTTAGGGTTAGATTTACATGAAATGATATCCAAACCCAACTCCAACCCCAACACCAGGCGACAATTGTTTAAAGTTTATCAAATATAAAAGAATATATTAGAAAAAAGACTATAAACCAATAGTTGGTTGACATACTAACGCAAACACCAAATCTAACTCTAAACCGAAGCGAAAATGGTTTGAAAATAGGAAAAAGCAGTTGAGTAACCAATCCGTGAGAATGCCACGGAAAAAGACAGTCCGTAGCAGGGCCACGGAAAAATGCGGAGATCCATGAGAATGCCACGAAAAAATGCGCAAAAAATTCAGTGTCTATCCCACGGAAATTCGTGAGATCAGGTTGGTTTTTAATTCTGTCCGAATCGGCCATGTCTGTGTTTTTCTCTGAAGACCTCCGTAAAAATTCCAGAGCAATTTACCTACTGAGGTCCTCTGAGAAATTTAATCCCGTTCGGATGCAAATGTCTGTGTTTGCCCGCAATATCTTTTGAAAACGCGGTTCTTGTCGTGTTTTGGCCAATGTGATCTGCTGTAAGGTCTTAGTAACACGCATACATTGTACTTCCTGAATCCCATTCATTCAGATAGGGATGTTTTTTTTACATTCGGCGAAGTAAAATAATTAAATCAAGACAAGCCCAATATCAAACACTGTTAAGACAGGCCACTGTAATATCAGTATAAGGTAAACTCAACCTTATTTTGTTCAACTCTGGAATGGTAATGTTAATTAATAAAAATAATATATTGTTATTAATCACTATTTCTTTGGGTGTATTATAAGCAGCCAGTTATAGAAAACGCAAAGGCTGCTTTAGTAGGATTTGTATAAGTTCTTTTGATTTATTAAAATTAAATTAATAATTTACATGTTCTATAATAATTTTACATTTAAAGCAAAATATCAAACATTACAAACACACGTATCCAGAGCATGTGATCTTCTGCAACGGCTAAATGTATGAAACAAACACTCCCATCTCTGGAATAGCCTGAGAATTTTAATCCTGTCCGAATCAGTACATAAAATCGAGTTAATTGACGAGTTATCTCGTCAATTTAGAGAAAAGATTTCCCTGCTAATGACGCTTTCCTAAAGGGTTTTATGGTAATCTGTAATTCCACTATTATCCACTAGATCCACTCTTACCCAATTTTAAAAAAAGCTAAAATTTATTTAATTAATTTTAAACTCTGTGGGTTTTGATCATCGTTCTGAATCTGATCTTTAAAAAAATTCCTTTACAAAAATTAAATTATTTCAGCTTTTTGCTAAAAAAATTCTATTTTTTAAAAAAACCGACCCATATTTAAGAAATTATAAAAAGAGAACAAATAAAGGATATATAGGATAAAATGTTTTTTCCCCCCGTTTTGTTTGTTTTTTTGAAAGCAGAGGGTCTGTTCTTTCCTTCGATATATTTGTATGTTTATATATTTATTTTCCTGGAAGAAAATTTTCCTGGAAACTTGTGAAAATCACAAAAAATGCTGGCAGACTACTTTAAAAAAAAAACTGGCAGGAATCAGTTAAATATATTTTTAACTTGAAAACCAGTTTTAACAGTCATATATTGACATATATTTAAAATTGTAATACATTTCTAACTTTACAACCCATACAGCAAAGAATATATATTTTCCTGGCCAAAATATAAAAATATGTATAAAATGTATAAGTATAAATAAATATAAAATTATAAGTATATATTTAATAAAATATTTTTCAAATCTGTTATGTTTACATTTTTGGACAAGAATGGGCAAGAAATATGGGTGAAAAAGAAATTTTTGGCCATTTTTGTATATTTTGAAATATATTTAAAAAAATTTTTAGAAAATATATGTTTTGCTGTATAGGACTGCGTTGTAATTTAATATATGCTGTGTTTCAACCCAAAAAGTTGGGTTGCTTTAACCTAGTAGTTCTCAAACTGGGTAGCAGTGCCCCATTGGAGGGTGTAAGATGGTGCCAGGGGGGCCCCAGTTTTATGACATTTTATTTAATACATAATTTAACATAAATTCTGTGTAATTAAACCTCAGAAAAATAAGGCTACTAACCAATAGCACTACAGTGTATTATTTAATATGTGTTGTTTGATTCAAATGTAAGTTTTAGATTTCTCAAATATCAAAAAAGGAGCGCTTCCCGGACTCAAAAAATATCCTAAAGTCGCGGTGCTCTTTGGATAGGAAAATAAAAAAAGTAAAAAAGTAAAAAAGGCTTTATTGATGTGGCTTGGTCATAATAAACCTAATAAAAACTACGGACATGGTAAATCCGACGGGTTTCGGCAATCAAGCCTTTGTCAGGGAGTAAACACATATCAAAAAACAGGGAGAGACTTATACGTTTAAGTTTGAGATTGATTTATGTCATGAAATTTCTTTGGGTGGGCACAAAGGGATGTACCCTACACTAAGGGGGTGCACGCCAAAATGTTTGAAAATAACTGCTTTATCCCATTGTTGGGTCAAATGCAATTTTTTTTTAGTTTGTGCCGAAAAACCACACGCATTTTCGTCCTTTCAGAAAATCAGCATTGGATTTTATCACATTTTAACATGTTGGATCTCTTTTCTGCACAAAGTAAGATAAGGTGATGCTTTCTCTTTTCAGTCAGACATATCACTACCCACCTCAGGACTGAACTTCACTAAGACCAGCGTGAACATCTATCTATGGATGCTTACAGACAGCAGCCAACAGTCTGACATTGCAAACTAGAGAAAATGACCTCAGTGAAACAGCGCTGGATTCAGACATAATCCCAACAACGATATTCAGATAGAGGCGATGAGGTGGTCAGGTCGCCGTCTGATCAAGTTTGAGCCGGATGACTTTGAGTTGGCTTTACTCCCACACACAAGAGAGAAAGTCTCTGAAGGTATGGTGAGCAGAACAGTAACTGACCTTAAAGAAAATAAATGTTGTTTGAAATCTATATTACATTCTTCACTCCCATAAAGCTTTGAAGAACATGAAGGGTCTTCTTCCACAAAAAGCTCCAAATGCTGTGCATTACATTGCAAGTTTATAAAAGAAGCAGCCATGTCCAAATCCGGAACAAACCTGAACAAAAGTAAGTTTGGATCACTGTTATGACACACGAATGATGCTTTTACTTTGTTTTTGAATCTTGAAAGCTTCAGCCCCTATTCTGTGTAACATTGTGCAGAAGAATGACCATTCCAGTTCTTTAAAGTTTGTCCCTAGATGAAAGAAAGTCATGCACGTCTGCACCGACATGAGGGTGCGTTAACGAGGATCGAATTTTCATTTCAGGTGTATTGCTTGTGTGCCCCTCCAAGTGCTTGAAAACTCACACATTGCCTTCCTTTATCAAGACACACTCCATTTAGGAACGCCACCCCGGGTAAGAAGCTCATCACTCACTCCTCTAAGCCGTTTAGGAGTGTCACCTGAGTCCTGCTCGATCCGTGGCCCACCTCCAGCGTTTGATCTCGACTTCAACTAATGCTTTGAATACGCAAGAAATATTGAGGGTTATTAAATGTTTTATGAAGGAACGGCTCACACTCTTCCAGCCTCATATGAACTTCATTAGTTGTTCTCAAGAACATGTGTGTGAATAGACATTTAATAGACATGCTAATGAAATCAGGCCACCGTTGATCATTCCGGACCGCTGTTTAATGAAAGCTCACAGTCCCCTGCACGGCCTGTACATGGCTCAGCAGTTCCAGGTGTCTCTAAAGAGCGAAATTATGACACAGGTAATGTTCGACCCTTGACTTATAGCAACTCGATCCAGATCTGCTCAGTGCGGGCTGAATAAATTAAAAGGCTTTTAAAGTCAAATCGGGCCATTCTGTGTCTCGTCACCTCGGGTGATCCCTGCTCTTACCCGTGCGCTTTGATCAGCAGCATTAAATTCCCAGAATCCACTATTCGCTTAACATGAGGCGACAGAGGAAAACTTTACATTCACGATCTTGTTGCCGGATTTCACAGCCCTTTTAACTGCGAAGGAAGCCTTTAATTGATTACAATAATGTGGTTTTACTTAAACGCAGTGCAGAATTTCAACGAACCGCTTTATTCGTATGAGGCGAAGCAACCGGTTTTTATAAGGGATTGGCCATGTGCATCATCTTCTATTGTTACTTGATATTGTCAAGGAAGTGCCACATACAATCGTACGATCACATCGGAAATTAAAATTGGTTAGTTGCTGTACTACACAGAAGCTCCATTTCAGATCTACTTAGCCTTAACTCACTACAATGTAAAAAAAGTTTAAACAACTTGAATTAACATGTCGTTTTAACTTTCTTGACTAGTGAGTAGTTGGTATAAATCATAAAAAATAAAGTTATATTGGACTTATCACAACTTTATTTTTATCATTAATAGCAACTTATAATGCGTAATTTATAGTCGCGCTCCTGGCCAAAAATGTAACAATGCATCTGTTCTATGCGAACCGCAAGCACTGTGATTGGTCCGCTAGAACCCCTTTCCGTTAAATAACAAAATCGGTGTGTTTTTTTTCAAAGAGGCATTTCAGCTTTAAAATTTATCTTTAAAATAAAGATGATTCTGTCCCCTGCACTTTTTTAACTAGGGTTCTGGCTAGAGGGGATACAGCTATGGCCAATCTCACGAAATGTTGGGTTTAGTGTTAGGTTTTGGCGTAGTATTACGATGAAAAACAGATGTTCGGGCTAGATAGGTTACAGCTACAGCCTAAATCCCTTGAAATGTTAAGTTTAAAATTAGGTTTAAGTATAGGACTAGGATGAAAACAGGGCTGATCTGGCGAGATTTCAGATTTTGGCCATAGCTGTACCCCTTCTAGCCTTCAAATCGCCACTACAAATCTTACAAGATGTTGGGTTTAGGGTTAGGTTTGGGCGTAGTATTAGGATGAAAACAGATATTTGGGCTAGATAGGACACAGCTACATCCTAAATCCCTTGAAATGTTGGGTTTAGGATTAGGTTTGAGGATAGGACTAGAATGAAAACAGGGCTCATCTCACTGAAAAAAATGATTCATTCAATTTACTAATTTTTTTACGGTAAGTGGTTGCAATCAATTTATTTAAGCTACATTTAAACAAAAAAGATTAGTAAAGTAAAATAAAATATAAAACTTTTGTTTAAATGCAGTTGCATTGAAATTAATTGGAATGCACAACCTAAAAAACAAGATTTCTGAACAATTAAAAAAATGGTGGTTATCTCGTTTTGCAATGAAACTCTTCACATATATATATATATATATATATATATATATATATATATATATATATATATATATATATATATATATATATATATATATATATATATATATATATATATATATATATATATATATATATTTTTTTTTTTTTTCAAGAAAAAATTTGTTTTAGTATTTTTGTCTTGTTTTCAGTAAAGATATCTAAAATTTCTTAAATTAAGATGCTTTTTCTTGATGAGCAAAACGACCCAAGAAATTAAGTCTAGTTTTTAGACCAAAAATATCCAATTTAAGTGATTTTGTGCATAAAACAAGCAAAAAAAAATCTACTCCATTGGCAGACTTATTTTCTTGGGTCGTTTTGCTCATCAAGAAAAATCTTAATTTAAGAATTTTTAGATATTTTTTCTGAAAACAAGACAAAAATACTACTTTTTGCAGTGTATATAAACAGTATATATTATCTACTGACAGGCCTGCCCCCCCCCCCCCACTTTTAAGATGCCCTGCCTATGGCGTCAAAGCTGTGCCGTAGGACCTACGCAGAACTATAATACAACATTAAAGGGGACATATCATGAAAATCTGACGTTTCCATGTTTAAGTGCTATAATTGGGTCCCCGGTGCTTCTATCAACCTAGAAAATGTGAAAAAGATCAACCCAGTAACTTAGTTTTGGTAAACCATTCTCTGTGAAAAAATAGGTTATTGAAATTTGGCTGCTCTTGTGATGTCAGAAGGGGATAATACCGCCCCTTAATCTGCACTATCCAACCACAGCACTGTCATTTAGTGCAGAGATCAGCTCATTTGCATTAAAAAGGACTCAAAACAGCACATTTTTGCTCACAACCTACAAAGTGGCAATTTTAACATACTATAATAAATTATCTATTCGGTATTTTGAGCTAAAACTTCACATATGTAATCTGGGGATTTATTTGACATCTTAAAAATGTCACGTGAAATGTCCCCTTTAACTACGGTAGTCAAAAATTATTGTATAAACTTAAACATTTGTGGAATTTGTATATGTATGAATGCGGTCAGAGTCTAAATGCTGTGTGTGTTTGTTTATGTGGGCAGGTGTGAACGAGATAACACCTGTGCAGCTGTTACTGTAAACTATGTGTGTGTAAAGAGCATTGTACGGTGTATGTATGAGTGCATGTGTGGGTCTAAACAGGCCCAAACACGTCTTCCCGTGTCCAAACCCAACTGTGCACGATCGAGCATGCTATGCAGTGGGACCAACGCAACAGTGTGAGGTCAAATATACCGCCCTGTCCCTCGTGTAAAGTATTCTCCAGTCGCGGGGAGACAGTAGGGCCTGGGAGAACGAAAACAAACTCGGCTCCGCGGTAAACGTGGCGATGCGACACGGGCGGGGACCGCTGATGTCTCTGAATAAACCTCTCAGGGTTGGCTCTGAATCTGTGCAGTTGGCACAAAGCGCATGATGTCATTCTTAGCTGGAACAGTGATAGTGCACATCTGCATGGGGCCAAAGGATACTCAAGTTACTCCAAAACAGGGCACAGGCTCGCAGGTGTATGTTTATTTATACTTAAATGGGTTACAGTGCACTCTTAACCCATGGTTGGGTAAAATAAAACAACCTAGTAATTATTAAAGTGTGGTTAAATTGTTTGGTCATTGCCTTGGTCATTGTGAGATATGGTGTGATGGTCTGGATTGTGCGATGGTAATGACATTTTTAGTTTCTTGGAGAAAACGAATAGGCTTTGGAAGTGTTAACACAAGTTAACTGATAGTTTACTAACCTTAAACTTGAATTTTAACATTTGTTTTCATTATAAGATGGCTTTGAACATAGGACTGGTCATTCAGTTTACACTGTATTATTATATATAGTAAATATTAGCCATGAGTAAAATCAGTTTCCTTAGCAGTTTATTTGACCCTCGACCAAAAATCCAGTCATAAGTAGCGCAGGTATATTTGAAGCAATAGCTAACAATACTGTACATTGTATGGATCAAAATTATCTTTTTTTTAAGTAACAATCATGTTCCATAATGATCCTACCGCATATATTTTTAAAACATTGGTAACACTTTACTTAAAGGGGTGTTCATAAGACTGACATGACACCTTCATAATCACGACATGACACGTGTCATGAACATGAAGGAGATTGTATGCACGTTTATGACAACCGTCATTAAGTGTCATTTGTTCAATTATGTCATTTTTAATGCAAATATGACATTGTTTAAAATGTCTTTGTTATGACAACTATGTCATGACATGAATATGAAGGTGTCATGTCAGTCTTATGAACACCCCTTCAAGTAAAGTGTTACCAAAAAAATAATTAGTAATATGTGTTCCTAAGGACTTCATTTTGACAATACATGTACAAAGAAATATATAAAACCAAAATTAAATAAGCAGAGAAATATAAAAAACAAACATAAATGAGTATTGCAACTTTGATCTCTTTATTTTTGTATTAAAATATTTTTAAAACATTTATTTATTTCTTTATTTAATTATACATTTTTATTCTTTTATTAATTTCCACATTTATGTTTTTATTTATGTATTTATGTGAACATTTAATTATTTTTTTACATTTATTTTTTCTACATTTATTTATTTCCACGTTTATTTATTTCTACATTTATTTATTTCCACATGTATTTATTTCTACATTTATTTCTTTCCACACTTATTTATTTCTACATTTCCGTGTCTAATATGTTAATGAGGAGGGGCGTGTTTTTCTTCAGCCATAGCAAGTAATGACTTTATCGCGTGATCATACCTGAATTCGCGAGAACTCATGTTTTTTTATTAAATCTTTGCAATACAAACATTACAAACACACACAAATAAAGTCATTAATACAGAAACAACAAATAATAGACTAGATAAATCCATTAAAGATAGAGCATAAATAAATGTTTTAGCAGCCTTCTTATTTTTTGAATTTTGGATGGATTTGATGTACTGCTCTGTCTACGCGAGATCTCGTTTTGTGATCTGGGCTGGTTTGTAAAAACGTCATAATTCAACGGCATAATGGGCAGAGACAGAACTATGTATCGCGCGATCATCACGTGAATTTGCGAGACCTCATGGGTCCTCGTCACTTCAGCATGCAGCAGCTCTGCAACAAATCCGGCGTCAAACACCAGCGCAAGTTGCAACACACGGCCTGTCCGGACACCTCTATTAGCAGGCAAATGGTCGGGGAGTTGGTTTGCATTAAGTGGTTTCCCATAGTAAACTGACACGAACTCTCAAACCTACCCCGCCTCTTCAGTGAATGAAATGCCTCACAAATTTCAATAAATAATATAATATAGAAATAAATAAATGTATAAATAAATACACGTGTAAATAAATAAATGTAGAAATAAAAAACGTGGAAATAAATAAATGTAAAAAAATAAATGTTAACATAAATACATAAATAAATACATCAATGTGGAAATTAATAAAAGACTAAATAAAAATGTATAATGAAATAAAGAAATAAATACATTTAAAAAAAATATTTTAATACAAAAATGAAGAAATCAAAGTTGTAATACTCATTTATGTTTGTTTTTCTCTGCATTTTTATTTTGTATTTATTTATTTATGTTTGTTTTATATATTTCTTTGTACATGTATTTATTTATTTATAATTTTTGGCACTCCCAGTCCTCCATACAAATGATATATACAACTCAATTAAATACAGGGTCACATATTATAACAAAAGCTTTTGACATTGGAAATTATGTTTTTGGAGGATAACTTCAATTTTTCCTTCAGAAGAGCGTGTTTTGTGCATGTTT
Organism: Misgurnus anguillicaudatus; assembly: GCF_027580225.2. NCBI lineage: Eukaryota > Metazoa > Chordata > Actinopteri > Cypriniformes > Cobitidae > Misgurnus > Misgurnus anguillicaudatus. The sequence continues at coordinate 6,260,637 of NC_073357.2, read as the reverse complement.
TCTAAAGATGTTTACTTGAAAACAAGACAAAATATTGATTAAGAAAATTGTGTCTTTGCTCTGAGGAAACAACAACCAACATGTGTTCAAGGGAGACCAATGTAGTCGGGTTTAAGCCTTGTAGTGGTTAATTAAGTCTCGCTCCACAATGACTTCATAATGAATTCTTAAGAGCGAAAAACAAAGATTCCTCAAACAGAGTCGCGCTTCTCTGTGGGATGAAAGCAACTTTGCGTTTTGCTGTTTTTTTTTCCAGATCTAAGTCAAACTAATTCCCTTTGTAAGTTAAAGGAATACGACATCTCACACACACAGTTGGGATTCCAGTTTTTTTCTCTTATAGATCATTGCACTGATGTCAGGTGTCATTTGAGAAACTAGAATTAGAAAAAAAACTAAAAGATAACTACAATAATCATCTGCAGCAAATAATGGATGGTGCTTTATTATGCCTATATATGGATGGATAATATTTCAGGGGTTTTCATACTTTTTTGTCAGCCGCACCCCCTTGACCTCAATTATAAAGATATTCAGAGTTTAGCGCTTACCCTAATCAAACTCACCTGCCTGCAATGTTCTGGTATTCCTGAAGGTATTCCTCAATATGCTTTCTCGCCTCCTCGCTCCTACGACCCAGAAACCGATTGAGACCTGCCATCATGTAGGACATCTTAATTCTTTTAATTGTAATACTAAACCTGACGCATGTATAAATCCATTTGGTGCAGTGTACAGTCAAAATAAACTTTGCACATTTGGCAGACACATGTGCAATTTTCCCCACCTGTTTCAGCAGTGATCTTTACAGCACAGGATAAACAAAAATAATCCAAATCTGTAAAAAATCGACAAAGTGCCTGTGAGAATAAACCAACAAGATTGTCTAATGGAGTCTAATAACCAGGTCGTTGCTGTAACTGCAAACAGGTCAATAATATCGAATCATCATCGTTTTTCTATGGCTACGTATGTGATTCACACAACCCAGAGGTCCGTTGCTCTCTGCTTGTGCAGTTTTTTATAGAAACCCTGAGGCTTGTGATTTCTTTGACTTGCCGTCTCTGTGATCTGTCTTGAAAACAGGCTCAGCCCTTTTCTCCTTGCACAAAATGCTGAACCCAGAAGGTTAGTGGTCTCTCCACAAACAGCACCATGCGCTTCGTAAGCCTTCGGTGAAGTCCTGCCGCAAACTTTGATTGAACTTGAACAAACATCCAAATTACACTGCAAAAAAATGATTTTCAAGAGTATTTTTGTCTTGTTTTCAGTAAAAATATCTAAAAATTCTTAAATTAAGATGCTTTTTCAAAAACATCTTGAACATTTTTCTTAAACACTAAATTCAAGAAAAATTTGCTTAACCCTTTGTTGCTTGTTTAATGCAGAAAATCACTTAAATTTGACATTTTGGTCTAAAAACTAGACTTATTTTCATGGGTCTTTTTGGTCATCAAGAAAAAGCATCTTAATTTAAGAATTTGTAGTTATTTTTCCTAAAAGCAAGACAAAAATACAAAGATTTTTTTCTTGAAAATCATTTTTTGCAGTGTTTGTTCACTGGGATTCGAACACATGACCTTTGCCCTGCTAATGCAATACTTTAACAACTGCGCTAGAAGGCAAGAAAGCCACAACTAAAGCCGAAAGTATGCTAGGGACGTCCACGTATGCGCGCCATCCGCATAACGTCATTTTCGTCATCAGGAGGGTCCATGACAGTCTGCTTATTACAGCTATGTTTATGCTCACCGCGTCCGCACGGGCGCGTTGTTGCGCGCGGCAAAAATGACGTTAACGCGTAGTGGGCGGTCGTGCGCGTTGGGTGCGCGAGACCCCATTTCGCTCGGGGTGTGCACGGCATTTTTTGTAACTTTGCGCGCGGCTCCGCATGCGAAAATGACCGAACTCGAGGCGATTCTGTCTGAGCAGGCAAGCCTGTGACGTATCTCTTTGATCAATCCAAGCAAAACAATGTATATATTTATCTGAAACTCTGGAAGTAAAGTATGGAAACTTTGCAGTTTAAAACACGAGTTCTTTTACATGATTCAGAATGTTTGGCTTATATTTGTATTGAATGAACCACTAGACGAGAAATAAAATACAAACCTTAAGATGTCTGTACCGTTTGTTTATTAAAAACGTTAATGAAATGATAAGGTTTAATAAAGACATATATAAAAGATTGTTGTTTTATTCATGTTCTCATAGTTATATATTAAGCTCTGATGTTACAAGCACCAGGTTGTTCCAGCGGACGACTTCTATCCTCTTCTTTGTGTTTGTTTTTGACTTTATTGCTCGCGTCGCCCCCTGGTGGTTCATAAAATAGTGCAACAGCGAGCACATCAACTATAAACACCTCGACCGAACAAAGCTTAGGACATCGCATGCGCATGAAAATCTTAAAGGAGCTGTGAATCAAACAATCAATTTTAACTTGATAATTTGTTATATAAGTCATCATACTTAAATAAACATCCTGCAAGTTTCAAAACGTCCATGCTACTGAAATATAACAGTTTTTGACACCAAGCCAGGCAAATGGTCGAGTCAGGAATGTGCCGAAATATGTCTTCAAAGTAGGATAAACCCAAATACAACGACCACTTTTGTAGCCCCGCCCACAGCTTCATTGAACCATATGCAACTAAAATGACATCAATTGGTTTTGTAATATAGTAGTAAATGTTTCTTTTGTGAATTCTTCATTGACACAATTATTCAACCCCTTAAAGAACTACCACTCTGAAGAACAGAGGTTCATTGAAGTGTTCTCAATCAGGTATTGAAAACACCTATGGATGTCAGGGAATAAAGCCTAATAAGCACCAATTAGGCAGCTTTAAAATGACTGTGATACTCAACTCCTTCTAAACATTTACTGGTGTGGTTACAAACATGGTGAAGTCAAAAGAATGGTCCAGGAAGACAAGAGAAGAGGTGATTAATCTTCACAGGAAGGGCAATGGCTATAAGAAGATTGCAAAGATGTTAAACATACCAAGAGACACCATAGGAAGCATCATTCGCAAATTCAAGGCAAAGGGCACTGTTGAAACGCTTCCTGGTCGTGGCAGAAAAAAGATGCTAACTGCGACTGCTGTGCTATATCTGAAGCGTAGAGGTGAAAAAAGTCCCCGTGTGACTGCTGAGGAACAGAGAACATATTTGTCAGATGTGGGTACTGAAGTTTCTGCTCAGAAAATACGGCGCACCCTGCGTACTGAAGGCCTCCATGCCAGAACTCCCAGGCGCACCCCCTTGCTGTCTCCAAAGAATAAGAAGAGTCGACTGCAGTATGCCAAAAGTCATGTGGACAAACCACAGAAGTTTTGGGATAGTGTTCTGTGGAAAATTAGAACTGTTTGGGCCCATGGATCAACGCTATGTTTGGAGGAGGAAAAACAAGGCCTATGAAGAAAAGAACACCTTGCCTACTGTGAAGCATGGTGGGGGGTCAATCATGCTTTGTGTCTTTTTTGCTTCTGCAGGTACAGGGAAACTTCAGCGTGTGCAAGGTACCATGAATTCTCTTCAGTACCAGGAGATATTGGATGACAATGTGTTGGAGTCCGTCACAAACCTGAGGCTTGGGAGACGTTGGACCTTTCAACAGGACAATGATCCCAAGCATACCTCCAAATCCACTAGAGCATGGTTGCAGAAAAAAGGCTGGAACATTTTGAAGTGGCCATCGCAGTCACCAGACTTAAATCCGATTGAGAACCTCTGGTGGGACTTAAAGAAAGCAGTTGCAGTGCGCAAGCCTAAGAATGTGACTGAACTGGAGGCTTTTGCCCATGATGAATGGGCGAAGATACCCGTAGATCGCTGCAAGACACTTGTGTCAAGCTATGCTTCACGTTTAAAAGCTGTTTTAACTGTAAAAGGATGTTGTACTAAGTACTAAGATTGAATGTCACTTGGGGGTTGAATAAAACTGATAATGATGTGAGCACAGAAAAGACATTTGTGGTTATTTCATTATAAATGTTATGTTATATTTGTCTGACCTACACATGCCTCTTTGATGTAATTGTAAGCAGGATGACTGAATGATCAAAATCAATGTCAAACCGGCCAAAACAATCAATTTCAGTTGGGGTTGAATAATTTTGAACACAACTGTAAATATACAAAGTTATTTATAAGGACTTATCAGCCGCAGTTTAGATTCTGATGCGCGCCTACTGTGTTATATACGGTAATTTAGTCACGTCGAGTTTAAAGTTTTGTTTCTACTTTACGTATTGTCATTTGTGTGTATCATCTTTAGCACCCAGAATCTTTTGTGGCTCAAACATATTTGTGTTCGACTGCTATTTTTACACATTAATGTTTTTAAAACTTTCCCCACATGTAATGACAGGGAATGAAGCTGTCCAATCAAGCAGTGGGCATTTACGTCCAGGTCTTCAATCCGGCCCGCCCCTTCAAATGAACCATTTCTCCATGTGAGCCACTAATCCATGTTACAAAATAGCCTATTACTTATTGCTTTTGATGTTTTTGAATGTAAAAACCACGCGAACATCATAAGTAGACCTCAGACAACAGTATAAAACAATAAAATCGACAAATTCACCGCCTCTTTAAGACAGGACACTACACTACACTGAAAAAAAATTATTAATTCAATTTACTTAATTTTTTAAAGTGGTTGCAATAAATTAATTTAAGGTACATTAAAGTTTTTTGTTTTGTTTTTCAAATTGTTTTTGTTTTGTTTAAATGTAGCTTAAATAAATTGATTGCGACCACTTACCTTAAAAAATTAAGTATATTGAATTAAGTCATTTTTTTTCAGTGTACAAACAATTACACAAAGGCAATTTGCTCACACACCATCATATTTTCTTTTTTTATTTTCATTTCTTCCAAAAACAGAAAGCTGTGGAGCATTTTTGTCACCATGAAATTTGATTCCTGTTCTTTGTTGTCTTCTTGTTTGTTTTAAACTTTTAAACTTTGTTTGCAATGGTGGATCCACAATTTTTCTTCATCTATCCTATTTTTTATGTACTGTAAATGTCGCAAATCAGTGCTGCCCTGACTGCCTAGTAAAGTAATTATTTGAATAAGAAATCATTTGTATTGCGGTACATGTTGAGCGTGGTCATCCGCGTGTAGCCGCAATAAGTATACTTGGAAAGCTGCGCAGACATGTGTACACGCGAGCCGGACGCAGATAAAGGTATTTTCTTTTTAAGCTAAACATTTTACTTAAAGCTTTTTAAAGATACTAATCAAATGGCATTTGTTTTCTTTAAATAACATCTACATAACATATTATGTATTTGGTCGACACTTTTATTCAAAGCAACTTACAGTAAAAGCTATACACTTTAAAAATAAAAAGTAACTAATATTTTTCAGTGGAATTAACTCAAAATTTTAAGGCAACCAGGTAACTTTAAAAAAAGATATATTTACACTTTACATTTCAGTATGTTTGTTTCCTAAAAATTAAACCCATGACCTTTGCGCTGCTCACACATCACTCTATCAATTGAGCTACAGTGAGAGAATAACATGCAGTGATGAATTGTGCTCAATGATACATACATGAGGCATCTGAAAGCCTTCATCGTGTTTGTTACAGCTATCTTGGCACAATAATTGTCCCATCAATAGTTTTCCACTCACCGCCTTCCTCTATCTAAAGTAATCGTTGGCGTCTGAGTCGCAGACGTTGTTGACCAGGAGTGATGTGCTGGTGATGTAACCACCTTTTTCGTACTTAAAGATGCATTAGAGCCAATACGGAAGGTGTTATAAAATTGCGTAGCGGAAAATGGAAATTAATTGACAATAGCAAAGAATGTCCAATGCTGCACACACAGAGAGAGTAGTCTGTATAACACGGACAATGATGTGGCCAAATCACTAAACAGCACAATTTATTAAGGAACTGCGTATGTTTAAAAATCAATGATGCTATACAGGAAAGAGGTACAGAAAGGAGATTGAGAGGTTTTCATATTAAAGCACTTCGTAAAGGACATCATCCTTCATAAGTGAGTTGTATCGGATTGGTAATGTGAACTTAAAACTTAAAAAATGAATAACATTTCTGTAATCATTTAACCATTTTGTAATATTTAGTTTGTTTGCCATGACACACAAACACGCGTTTTCTCCTATACTGTTTTCTTCTATGCAACAATAATTACATCAAAACACAAAATAAATTCACAAAAGATGTTCATTTTATTCATTCGCTGTAATCCACATCTTTAAAATTCATACCATTGGGAGAGATTCAGCCTTTTATCCAGCGGTCTTGATCGCAGTTCTCATCAGTGACCATAAACATCAAATCTCACGTTCGTTATGAATTTGACTTCAAATATTGCGCCTCAAGAAGTTTTACAACACATTGCCATCTTTCAGTCAATGGAGTTAACTTAACTTAAACCATTTAAAGCAACACTATGTAGTTTCCATGTAAAAATGACTTACAGCTCCCCCATGTGGTTGAAAAGTGCAACAGTGCCTGGTATCAGACACTCTTCTGCAGGCAGGGGGAGGGGCGGGGCTGTGTTTCCTACCCTTCACCGCCACTTTCAGAGTGTGCTTGTAGCAGCTAGGAGGCTGCTCAGGTTGCAGCAACAGTACAATTTGTCCAGTTAAAAGTTGTTCTATCACTGAAATAATTTTAGAGACATTATTTAAAGGTAAAAAAACTACATAGTGTTGCTTTAAGTAAACCGGTTCCATTAGGCCATTTAAGTTTTAAAATACATACATTTAAGTACTGTGAACTTGAGTCATGTGCAATTATGCACTTATATTTAAGTAGTGTGAACTTAAATATAAGTGCATAACTGCATATGACTCAATTTGTTTAAGTTCACAGTACTCAAATGTATGTGTTTTAATACTAATGCAACCGGTTTACTTAAATGGTTTGAGTTGAGTTAACTTTAAGGTTTTATAGTGTCGCCAGAAAGAAGCTGGATTAACGTTCTCGTGGATTAATAATTTAAATATTTCTCTGTATTTCATAAACTCCAGAAAGAACTGCAGCTGGAAAGTCGTTTTAACTACTTTCGGTACTGCTTTTGAAATTTCGCAATAAATAAATTATTGTGATTACACTTGTCTTTCTGTTATGCTTTTTATTTATTTTTATTACATGGCTCTCTGGAATGCTTGATTCTGATTTGTCAGTTGAGACATTTGCAGGTTCGTTCTTTTCAAATAATAACCGCTCCAAAGTAATAACGCATAGTATGTTTAAAATCCCTCAGCGCCAACAAAGATCAATAAAGATTACTGTTTGGCGCCATCTTGGGACAAACACTAGACAACCGCAATTAAGAATGGAAAATTTTGACATTAATTTTAACATGTACGGAAAAAACAAAACATTTAAACAGTGTATAGAAGAACGAAAACGACAAGACACAGAGAGCTTACTGAGACTGAACTTGATAAAATAGAGCATGACAGCTACGAAGCCAACACACAAAAAAAAACAGAATGGGCATTAAAACTTCTCAAAGACTGGCTAAAAGAGAAAAAATGGAGACAGACAAGTATGAAGCAGAGGATCTTAATAAAGTATTATGATCATTTTATGCATCTGTGCAAAGTTTCGCGGAAGGATAAAAAATGTTAATTTAAAACAAATATGCCAATAAAATGTTTCAAATTCATATTCATGTCCAGTTTTTTTTCTTATCAAGTAGCCGTGTAATAAGCGAGATAATGTAGAGGCAGCCTATAGTTATCGGGAAATAAGCCCCTTCAGTGTGATACAAGACCCTCCGCTTCGCGTCGGGTCCTGATCACACTCTCGGGGCTTATTTCCCGATAACTACCGGCTGCCTCTACATTATCCCTTACATAGTACATAATTTAAAAAAACTGTTTTGGGGTTTACAGGTGGGACTGTTTTAGCGGCTTAAAACAATATTTTAAATGCTATATTGTTACTAAATTTTTCCCTACACATTTCTGTCCATTACGATGCTTAGGATGCTATAAAAAGAATACATTACGTATATAAAAAATTTAGCATAAAAAGGGTTTGTGTAAGGTAAGGTTTTGGGTAAGGTTAGGGTGGTAACATTATTGATAAAATGGTTAAAGGAAAATTATGCAATGCAGCAATCGTTGTGGTATGAAATATGTGTAAATGTTCTACGTTTTGTAACTGTATAAGGATAATAATGTTAAGATTACATATTACAAATGCATCTACATCGTATGCCTCAGCATATACTGTAAAAATTTGCTGTAATTATGCAGCTGGTTGCCAGTAACTTACTGTAGAAGATAAAGACTGAAAATGTTTCATGTTCATTTAACTTTAACAAACTGTTGCCAGTAAATAACATAAATGTAAAATCTACAGTAAGTTACTGGCAGCAAGTTGCCAGTAATACCCAGTAATACTGTAATTTCTACAGAATTTTTTTACGGAAAAGTATGTTTTGTGTTTTTGAAACGTCTGTGTGTTAATACCATGCATTAACAGTGAGACCAGGCTGGTCAATTGTATCTAATACTCACCTAGTTGGTTAAAACATATAGTTTTGAATTCAGACTGACAAAATCCAATTCAGATTGTTTTAAGAGACAAATGAAGACTGGCTAAATACAGGAAAGAGTCAATAAAAGTCGACTACGACGCTTGTCGGAGTGTTTATGGATAGTAGGATGAAGTACTGTAGTTAAAGTGTTAAAGACACAAATGAGAGCAGAGAACTTTGATGTCTACCAAAGCCAGAGGTGCAACGTTGCAGTACAGTGTACAAACACACCATTTGGTCCCACACCTGCAAGTTGTTAAATATTACAACCATCCCATTTATAAAGACCCAGCTCACTTGTTAATGCGGTGTACTCGGGCGTATCTGGGTAAGAGTAGACTAAGGCTGCAGTCACACCAAAAGCGTTTATGGCAGTTGCAGGCGCCTTTTTTGAATGATATTCTATGGGCAGGGCGCGTTTGCGCGCTGTGTATGCGCGCCGAGCGCCTTGCGGTTTTCTGCCGCCTGTCGCGCACGCGTTTTTGAAGGAGCGCTGAGAGCGGAGAAAGCGCCTGACGTCATTCGCGTCTTCCATTGTCCAATCGAATGAGGGGAGAGGCGGGCCTTACGTTGTGGTCAGTGAAGTTTACAGTTGCTTTGAAGAACCGGACTCCACTCGCTCACTCTCTCCTGCGTGTTTATGCATCTCTCACCCTCAAACAAGGTCAGAGCAAGCGTCCTCTTTTTAAAGTTTCTGCTAATATGACAGTTAACAGCAAAAGAGCGCTCACGCTTCAATATTTGATTGACAAGACAGCTGACTCGGTGGTTGCTTAGCAACATGAAAAGCCGCGCCGCACTGCTCTTTTTTTAAAAAAGGCAGTGCGTCGCGCCTTGCGTTTGCAAGCGTTTAAAGCGCTTTTGGTGTGACTGCGCCCTAAGTTTGTACTTCTTTGTGGGCTTTGCTCCTGAGGTCCTTTTAAGTTTTCCTGGGTTTGTCCACCTGTAAAGGATTTAGTTTTTTTTTTTAGGAATTTCTTATATTTACCTTCCTCTCTCACTTTACCACAGACACAGGTCTGGTCACTAAACGTTTGGGATGCAAAAATGATTTGTTTTAATAAAATAATTATATTTTAAATAATCTTTTGCGTTGCTTCTGCATTAAAACATAGGAGTGCTCAAGTAAACAAACTTTTGGAAGAGCCCAACGCTCAACGTGAATAGTTGAAATGTCAAAATTTTGTCTCTGATTAACTTGGTGTGACTGAACCCCAAAACCCCCTATAAGCCTTCATTCATGACTATTCATGAATTTGCTTCTGAATGCATGCTGGCAGCAATTGTCCACCTATGAGTTGATTTAAAAAAGTCCACAACAAATAGAAGTAAACCTCCCCCACACTTTTGGGTAAACTAAAACATTATGCTAAGTAGCGGCAGTATCTGTCCTCAGCTGGAGATGAGCTCTGGTGAAGGAGGGACACATGGTTCTTGCTGGGTCATGAACAATGTCTTGGCCTCGGTTGATCTCCCGCTGGGTTGGGAATCAGCGGGCCTGCTGTTTGTCCGAGATGGAAGATTCTAGACCTTCATCATGGGCTTTTAGATTGACGTCGGATGCCGTGAAGCACGTCTTCTTTCATATCTGCTTCATTGTGTTTTTTACATTCCATGTTGCTTTTATATCACAACAACATTATGAATAAATATTGTTAACAATAGCTAATGATGCTTATCATAACTCCTTAATATTATATGCGTTATTTCTTAAATAAAAATTATGTAACACTTTTTTACACCTACTGATTTTTACAGTGAAATGTTCAATATCAAAAAAAGTATAAAAAAAATACTGCTGGCATTCACTTAAAACAGAGGAAAATCACGGCATTTTTAGTTTTGAGTAAATATGTCAGTTCAAGCTCAGGAAAACATGCACACAAGCAAAACTCAGTTAACCTTGAGATGCAGCATTATGGCCACACGCACACATATCATTTTCAAACAGTGTGTCAGTAAATCTGTTTCGCATATTTTTACACTGCAAAAAATTATTTTCAAGAAAAAAAATTCTTAGTATTTTTGTCTTGTTTTCACTAAAAGTATCTAAAAATTCTTAAATTAAAATGCTTTTTCTTGATGAGCAAAACGACCCAAGAAAATAAGTCTAGTTTTTAGGCCAAAAATATCAAATGTAAGTGATTTTGTGCATAAAACAAGCAAAAAAATGGGGTATGCAAATTTTCTTGAATTTATTGTTTAAGAAAAATGTTCAAGGTTTTTTGCTTACCCCACTGGCAGTTTTTAGGCAAAACATATACAATTTAAGCGTATTTATGCTTAAAACAACCATTAAAAATCTGCCAATGGAATAAGAAAAATTTTCTTGAATTAAGTGTTGAAATAAGTAAACTTATAAAAAAAAAATCTTGTTCCATTGTCAGATATTTTTGCTTGTTTTAAGCACTACTTTTCTTAAATTGTATATTTTTGTCTAAAAACTAGACTTATTTTCTTAGGTCATTTTGCTCATCAAGAAAATATGTCTTAATTTAAGATTTTTTAGATATTTTAACTTAAAACAAAACAAAAATACTAAGTAAGACAGTATTTTTTGCAGTGTAATGCTAAAATCACACTTACACTGCAAAAAATGATTTTCAAGAAAAAAAAATTGTCTTGTTTTGTTCTTAGTATTTCTTAGTATTGTTGTCCATCCACGCGTAGCCACGATAAGTATACTTGGAAAGCTATACTTAATTTTGTGCATAAAACAAGCAAAAAATCTGCCAAGGGGGTAAGCAAAAAAATCTTGAAAATTTTTCTTAAACACTAAATTCAAGATAAATTCAAGAAAATTTTGCTTACCCCATTGGCAGATTTTTTTTGCTTGTTTTATGCACAAAATCACTTAAAGTTTGGTCTAAAAACTAGACTTATTTTCTTGGGTCGTTTTGCTCATCAAGAAAAAGCATCTTTATTTAAATATTTTTTGATATTTTTATTTAAAACAAGACAAAAATACTAAGAAAATGTTTTCTTGAAAATCATTTTTTGCAGTGTGGGTAAGAATGGTGTTGACGAGTTGATGGCTAAAAGGGATACAGCTACGGCCAAAATCTGAAAGCTCACCAGATAATATCCCCAAACCCTAAACCCAACATTTCATAGGGTTTAGGCCGTAGCTGTACCCAATCTAGCCATAACTGCTGTTTTTATTCTAAAACTACCGCCAAACCTGGCTGTAGCTGTATCCCCTCTAGCCAGAACCAGAGTTGAAAAGTGCGGGGGACATGTCGCCCATGCATATTACTTGCAATCAACTCTGGATTTGTTTTTAGTGTGAAAATCACTTAAAATTACGGTTAAAAATGCGTATTTGTGACTTAATGCACTTGTACTTGTTAAAATTTCAATTTGTTAAAGTTCGTTTTTAAGAATGTTTATAACAAACTGCACTGAACATATAACAACTTACAAAATACATGACTTTATAGGTTACATTAACCAATTTGATTAAGCTTCGTGTAGGATTACCACATTTTTTGCTACTTGAAACGTAGTAAGCCCACACTGTAAAAAATACTTTTTGCACTTGAATTTTTAAGTATGATCAACTTGAATTTACAACTTTCTTGACTAGTGATCAGTTGCTATAAATTATAAAAATAGCTTAATTTATTTCAACTTTATTTTTATAATTTACTGCAACTCCTCACTGATTAAAAAAGTTGAAATTTATTATAATAAAAAATTAATTCATCTTAAAAATTGAATTTTTACGGTGTATCTATTAATCTTACTGTAAATACAAAATCAAACTTAGATTTGCATATTAAAAAATCTCAGCCATCCTCACCCAATTGGCTAATCCATTGGATGCATTTGGTGATTCTACACAATGTGGGTTTCTCCAATTGTCCACCTCTGTCAATTGTTATGTAGCTTTTGAAGAGCGAATGGCCCTTGTTTGGCATTAATCGAGTCACTCCCGCTCTTAAACCCCCTTTAGTGTCAGCATAAACTCGCATAAACTGAGAAGGAGAATTGACTCATGCGGTCGGGTAGAAGAAAGCCAGGCTTAATGATTCAAATGCCCAAAGTGGGGCCTTTTGAGCCACAGGAGTGCATGCGGACAGCACCGGCTGGGATGAGATTGATGAGGCAGCTAAGTGGACCTCAATGAGGCTGTGGATGGAGGTGAAAAGCCCACACGTAATCACAGCGCAACGCCACTCACGGTCATTTCCATAATGTGGCACTCGCTGATCATGGCTGATGTAAGATTGAGTTTGTTCTGTGTGATGTTTCATGCATTCTAATGACGTTCTTGAAAACAAATGCACTCGAGAAATGTTATTGAATCAAGACAGTTGGTAAAAGTCTGAATTACTGTACAGTTTGTCTGCATATGGAAGTGCAGTATATCACTATGTTATATCTTGCACTGCACGGGAATCCTTTTTAATCAATATTTTTATATAAGACCTGTTTTCCAGTTTAAATATCTAAACATGAAGAGAGTATGACAATTTCAATTAAATTTCAGGCCAGTTTCCCTCTTTAAACTAACAAAATGTGTAAGGTTTTTACATAAAACAAGAATAAAGTGTTCTTGTAGCTTCACTGGTACATGATTGCATAAAAATGTATCCCCGCATGATAATGGTCATCAAACAGCCATATAAATGGCCTTAAATAAATATAATTTAATATAAGTAAAAACACTGCCATGCAACAGTGCAAACAACAGTAAAATCAGGAATGGAGTATTACTGTCAGCGCTTTCGCTCTGATGACAATAGATCACAGTGCGTATTGTCATGATCCTTTTTTAACCCTCTCATCAAACAAAAGTTGTAGTATAGGCATATAAGTATAGGCATATATAGCCTATTTATTGTTACGCTGAGAGCATAGCTGTGCATAGCTTTATCCCCTATTAACTATTTCCCCACCATTGGCGAGTTATCTCATCCATTAAAAGAAAACATTTGCATAAAAACGTGTTCCTGATGAGGTTTTATGTTAATCTGTAATACCGCGATTATCCACTAGATGAATAGATTACCGAGCCCCTAAGGTGACATTGGCGTAAAAAAAATCAAAAGTTTAGTTTCATGTGCTCATGTGAAACTTTCATTTGCTCACACGAAACCTTCATGTGCATATTTTTTTTATGTTTAGTTTCACGTGCACACACGAAAGTTTCACGTGAGCATGCGAAAACTAAATGCAGTAGCGCACGTGAAACTATCGCGTGCACACGCAAAACTAAACTGTATTTAATTTTTGCTCCATGTCCCTTTAGGGGCTCCGTACTAGATCCACTTACCCAATTTATTAAAAAAAACTAAAGCAAAAACATTATTTATTAATTTTAAACTCTGTGTATGTTTTGATAATCGTTCTGAATTTGATCTCTAACAAAATTCCTTCACAAAAATGCAATTATTTCATATTTTTGCTAAATCATTTGTATTTTTAAAGAAAATACCCATATTTAAGAGTTTATAAACAGAGAAAAAATAAAGATAGGATGAAACATTTTTTTGATTGTTTGTTTTTGGTTTGTTTGTTTGTTTGTTTGTTTAAACGCAGAGGGTCTGTTCTTTCATTTAATATATATGTATGTTTATATATTTATATATACATTTTGTGAACTTTTGTGAAAATCACAAAAATGCTGGGGTGCAACCTTAAAAAAAGTGAAAGCAGTGGCAGTGAAAGAGTTAAATATAATGATTATAAATAAGTGTTTTTGTATTTCTGGGGCAAAGCATAAAGAAGGAACACTGCAAAAAATGACTTTCTCACTTAGTATTTTTGTCTTGTTTTCAGTAGAAATATCTAAAAATTCTTAAATATAGATGCTTTTTCTTGATGAGCAAAATGACCTAAGAAAATAAGTCTAGTTTTAAGACAAATAATATACAATTTAAGTGAAATTGTCCTTAAAACAAGCAAAATTATCTGCCAATGGGGTGAGAAAAAAATTGTGAAATAAGATTTCTTTTTTCTTAAACACTTAATTCAAGTAAAATTTTCTCACCCCATTGGTAGTTATTTTTGCTTGTTTTAAGCACAAATTCACTTAAATTGTATATTTTTTGTCTAAAAACTAGTATTATTTTCTTAGGTAATTTTGCTTATCAAGAAAATACATCTTGATTTAAGAAATTTTAGATATTTCTACTGAAAACAAGACAAAAATACTAAGTAAGAAAGTGATTTTTTGCAGTGAAAGCATTCTGGCATGTACAGTTCAGGTTCCATAATTGTTTTAAGTTTGTGTAACGGAGGCCAGCTGGTCAGTGAGAGCTGTGCAGTAAAAGTAATCCTCACTCCCCAACCTCAAGAAATACTCTAGCGACAGACGTCAGAGCTCGTGGCCTTTAGCCTCCTTGTTAGAGCGGAGGGGGTCGAATCTCGCTCAGGGGTGCGTTTCCCAAAAGCGTCGTTAGCCAACTACTGTCATAAGTTTCGTCTTTACTGACAAAGTTCAACGATTTGGTGTTTCCCGAAACTATAGTTCAAAAGAACATTCGCAAGCTACATCGCAAATTTGTGTAGGTTGAACGATAGCTCTCCACATGTCGTTAGAAGCATAGTTCCTTGTTATTATAATATGTACACTTACATTGATCATGCTTTTGAACAAAATAAGCAAAAAACATGTAGTACATTCTATATCCATCATTCTAAATAAATAAAAATTTTATTTTACGTCTTTAAGTTTGTAAACAGAATTAAAGCGCTGCATTTGAAAACTGCACATGTGCGCAGTCCTACGAGCTTTACGACCCTGGGGAATCCCTGGGAGGAGCGACGTAAGAGTGAACTTGCACATTAATTAAATATATTGAAAATAAACAACAGATAACTAAATCACGATAACAAAATCAGTCTTTTGATGCAATATATGTTATTTACAGCAGTAATCTGACATTATATCGATTTGCACAGATTAATTAGTACACATGACATCATCAACTATGTTGTTAAATCAACATAGTTCAAACGACGAATGTGCGACAAAGTTACTATGCTTTCGGGAAACAGTCATGACAAGGTAGTTAGTTTGTCCAACTATGCATCGTACTATGTTGGTTCAGCAGC
Source organism: Misgurnus anguillicaudatus (assembly GCF_027580225.2). Classification (NCBI taxonomy): domain Eukaryota; kingdom Metazoa; phylum Chordata; class Actinopteri; order Cypriniformes; family Cobitidae; genus Misgurnus; species Misgurnus anguillicaudatus. Next base: position 6,245,029 of record NC_073357.2, on the reverse strand, counting down.
GAGTTAAGATGTTGTTCGGGAAATCGCACCCCAGGGCAGTTTCAAGTAAGACATTTCTATACATATTTTGAAGTGACAAAAAATTGCTTAAAGAGCAACCATCGTCCGATTCACGATTTTACATTTCCTTTGGTGTGTAGGTGTGTATAAGTACATGTTAACGATATGCAAAAGGCACAAACCCCAAAGTAAACGATGACGCGAGTTATCATCAACTTAAATCTTTTTTCTTGAATTACAACAAACACAGATTGTCGGCAACAGTTTACTTCCTGGGATCGGTGATGTAGTAAAGAGCGACATTATCATAATTACCCCCGTTTCTGATTCATAGCCCGTAAGTTAACTTAGCATTGCATTGTGAGCAAATCTTTCAAACATGGTAAGGAGCGTCACATATCCGGCTGACGTCAGAGGTATTCAGACCAATCACAACGTACAGATTTGCTGGCCAATCGGGGACACAGAGCTTTTCTTATTGATGAGTTTTGAACAAAATCAATGCGTTTGAATAAGGCAGGATATCTGAAGCTACGAAAATGTACGGCATGTGGAAAATAATGCACAATAACCACACAAACACATTGTATTATACCAAATACACAAAATAGCGTTGTTTTGTAGCAATGAAATAGGTGCTCTTTAATACTCTGAATAATCAATATAAACCTGTGGTTTCATAAATAAAATATTTAAAGACATCCCCCTTCTGATTTTGTTTTTCAAAAATCACACCTTGTGTACGCATATAATCTTGCATAAATTAAAGCAGCGTGTACCTGTGCATATCACTTTTATTTTCACAACAAAATGAAAAAACACAGCAAATTTTTTTTAATTAATGAGCAAATCTGCATACCTGGATAAAAAACGTGATCATCTCATATCAACCAGTGGTGTCAAAGTACTAAGTACTGTTACATAAATGTAATTTTTCAAGTATTTGCACTTTATGAGAGCAAAAAAATCTTGAAATTTTTTCTTAAACACTAAATTCAAGAAAAATTTGCTTACCCCATTGGCTGATTTGTTTTGCTTGTTTTATGCACAAAATCACTTAAATTTGATATTTTTGGTCTAAAAACTAGACTTATTTTCTTGGGTCGTTTTGCTCATCAAGAAAAAGCATCTTAATTTAGGAATTTTTAGATATTTTTACTGAAAACAAGAAAAGACATTTTTTTCTTGAAAATCATTTTTTTGCAGTGTAAAAACAACTTGTATTTATCGAATGTAATAGAATGACAAGAACATTGTTACACATCAGAATGCAGTAAAGTAAAAGTTTGCCACAAAAAAACACTTTGATATAGTACAGTTACATGAGTAGTAAATAAAAGTACTCAATACTTTTACATCACTGATATCGACACGCTTTCAAACTAAATAAATATAATAATGCCTGTTCCACCTCTAGTTTCACCACTCATCCTTTTGCATTCAGTCGATAATGGACTGTACAAGCACTACAATAGCATTAGCATAGTTTAGAGTTTTACATAAGCAGAAAAATTGGACTGATTTCAATTTTAGTCGGATGAGAGAAACCCCAATGGACCTTCTACCTCCGCGAATATTCATACAATAGTCGACAATTACCAAAAACACTGTTAACTTTAATGACCGTGCACACGAAGGGCAAGCATTACTTTACAAAGCACTGAAATGATAAATGATAAAAGACAGCAAAAAGTAATGAACATCTGTCAGTTTAAGTAAAATACCGGAAGTCAAAGACGTATCATTATTAAAGCTGCACGTGTTGTGTGAAAATACATAATAGCGGATGTCGGCACAGCAGATAAGAAACAGCTTTCAATAATGGCACAAATAATTGATTCAGGGTTCCCACACTTTTTGGCCAATGCATTTCCATAACATATGATCTCGCTAGGCATTCCCTATTCATATGAGCAAAGTTACCTTTACACAAGAAACACCTAGCCAGTATTTAGTAATTTGCATAATATTTTTTTCATTTATAGACGCTCCCTTGACTATTAAGATTTGATGTTTTTCCATTACTTAGATCAGCGTGGGTCACACCATCAATTCATGTTGTAAGTTGCACTTCTAATAAAGTTACCAACTGGCAACTTTTTGTAAGTGACTGTATTGGCCCGCTTACACGTAATGGCCAATTTTGAAAAACTCTTTAGAGAAATTTCAGCTGAAGCTGACAGAGACAGAATGAGGGTTGATATTGCACAGCATGGGCTAAAATTGCTAACGACAAATTATGAAGCACCACCACGTGTGGCGTTTAGAGCGGCGTTACTCGCGCAGGGATAAACAATGATATGCGAACGCATTAGCAGTTACTGCTGGCATCTCCCGTGAGGGGTAATTTCATTAGTCTGGCTGTAAAGAGGATTCATTTTCATGAGCGGGGAGACATACCAATCCCGTTGGCCAAATAGCTTCAAACCGTAGCTTGTATAAAATCCGCAAAATGAAAAATGTGTCGAGTTAAATCATCACAAATTAGTCAACTGTATGATTTCAATCGGATTATTTACATTTGAATTCGTCCAATGTGCCAATCATGTACGGCGTGGCAATTTGTGTTTTGTTTGACTCTGTCAAGAAAGGGCCTTCCATCATAAATAAAAAATATATTTATATATGTTCTCATGTAACTTGAGATTTTTCAGAGATCTGGGGCAATAAATTATAGATGATGCCTTATCTAAGAGAAAAAATGTGGGCTGTTTCTAAACAAAGATCCTTTCATCTTGCTCTTGGGTTTGCCTGCTTCAATATTATGGATTTATGTCTCTGACCATTTCATGATTGACCATGTTTTCGTATTAAATCGGATAGTCTTTTTTGATCTGTTCTGTACGCCGTTTTCAGGCACAGAAAAAAACTTTGCACTTTTGACCGTTAAGGTTTAAAAGAGATTGCAGACCAACCACAAGTCTGATGTACAGAAAGTCTGATATAACATAATGTAGATATAGGTCTGAAACCTACAATGACAAAGGATTATTAGGAACACCTGTTCAATTTCTCATTAATGCAGTTATCTAATCAACTAATCACATGGCAGTTGCTTCAATGCATTTAGGGGTGTGGTCCTGGTCAAGACAATCTCCCGAACTCCAAACTGAATGTCAGAATGGGAAAGAAAGGCGAATTAAGCAATTTTGAGCGTGGCATGGTTGTTGGTGCCAGACGGGACGGTTTGAGTATTTCACAATCTGCTCAGTTACTGGGATTTTCATGCACAACCATTTTTAGGGTTTACAAAGAATGGTGTGAAAAGGGAAAAACATCCAGTATGCGTCAGTCCTGTGGGCGAAAATGCCTTGTTGATGCTACAGGTCAGAGGAGAATGAGCCGACTGATTCAAGCTGATAAAAGAGCAACTTTGACTGAAATAACCACTCGTTACAACCGAGGTATGCAGCAAAGCATTTGTGAAGCCACAACGCGCACAACCTTGAGATGGATGGGCTACAACAGCCCCACAAGACCCACCAATACCATTCATCTCCACTACAAATAGGAAAAAGAAGCTACAATTTGCACGAGCTCACCAAAATTGGACAGTTGAAGATTTCTGTTGAGACATTCACATGGTAGAGTCAGAATTTGGCGTAAACAGAATGAGAACATGGATCCATCATGTCTTGTTACCACTGTGCAGGCTGCTGGTGGTGGTGTAATGGTGTGGGGGATGTTTTCTTGGCACACTTTAGGCCCCTTAGTGCAAATTGGGCATCGTTTAAATTCCACGGCCTACCTGAGCATTGTTTCTGACCATGTACATCCCTTTATGACCACCATGTACCCATCCTCTGATGGCTACTTCCAGCAGGATAATGCACCATGTCACAAAACTCGAATCATTTCAAATTGGTTTCTTGAACATGACAATGAGTTCACTGTACTAAAATGGCCCCCACAGTCACCAGATCTCAACCCAATAGAGCATCTTTGGGATGTGGTGGGATGGGAGCTTCATGCCCTGGATGTGCATCCCACAAATCTCCATCAACTGCAAGATGCTATCCTATCAATATGGGCCAACATTTCTAAAGAATGCTTTCAGCACTTTGTTAAATCAATGCCACGTAGAATTAAGGCAGTTCTGAAGGCGAAAGAGGGTGAAACACAGTATTAGTATGGTGTTCCTAATAATCCTTTAGGTGAGTGTAGTTGCATGCTAATCTGTGCATTAACCATATTTGGTATTATTTAGGCTTATTACAACTAAAAGTATCCACCCAAATTTTTGATCTCTTTTATTGAATTAATATTCCCCAAATAGAAATTTATATGTAATTGAAATGCCTCTGGTGAATTAAATTAGTCATTTTAAGATGCTCTGTTTTGTTTTAATCTCACATTGGTTATTAAAGCAGCAGCAAATTAATTCTGTGCATTATTACTGTAGCTTTTCACAACTAAATAGATAAACTATCAGACTTAAACTTCAACTTTTTTAGTGCTTTGTCTTCAGATTCAAGGATTTTAAACTTGTTGCTGTATATTAATCAACAAGGAGATATTAAAATAAAATACGCAGGCAGGTAAAAGCCCAATAGGATATTTATTTTCCGATTACAGCAGACAAATATTAACTGAGGCAATAGTTTCCCCAGGCCGATTTTCCCTCTACGTTGCTAAAACATATGTGCATGTCACCATTAATGGAAACAATGAAGAAAAAGTTCGGACAGCTAAACAGAAAGTGCTAAGAAATTAAATTAAACATTTAAAATGCATTTTGAATTGATTACTAGTGATAGTATGTGCATTTGTATTTTTTTAATCTTTTACAATACACTTATGGTTTGCGTATTTAATTCTGTTTCTGACCGTGATTGCCAAGACAGCAGAAGACTCCGGGCCGGATCCGCACCAGAGCTGCGGATCTATTCCGGAGTCGTCTGCTGTCTGGGTGAATGAATCAGCCATCCGTTAAACATATTTACAGTACTGTGCAGAAGTCTTAGGTCACCATGCCAGAATAATATTTGTTGTTTTTGTAATGTTATAGTGATGATATATATTCATTTCTCAGTCTCTAGAATCCAGAGGTCACACTAAACACCGATGATGCCTAAAGAAGACCTTTAGTCCTGATTTTTTTTTTACATATTTCCTGTATTTTCTGTTTGTATCTTAATAAAATAGATTGAAAAAATAATATGGATGGATATTAAAACTTCTAAAACAACAAGTCTGCTGGTGGTGGCCTAAGACTTTTGCACAGTACTGTACATTATACATTTCAATATACATGTTGAACTACATGCTACATCTGCAAGGTATCATCCTATTGAAAGTTTTTGCAAGAGGAACAAATGATCAGACTCAACTTAAAAGAACATGACTGTGTGTGATCATCTTTGTTATCATACTTATGTCTGTGTAATAATTACAAATTTCCATCATCAGGTCTTTGTGTTGTTCATGCTTATGAAAATTAACCATGGCTACCACAAAATAACCATGGTTTTCAAAGTTAAATGAACATTAAACATTTACAAGTCTTTGTCTTCACGGAATAAACTAGAAAAACAGCATCAAGCTAAACATTCTGAGAAACAAAATCTGAAGCAAAAAACAGAAAAAGGTTGATGATGATTTCTGGTGTCCAGAATGCTTTGCATGAGGCTGTTATTGTATAGTTTTATTCTGTAAAGATAAAGACTTGTTAATATTTAAAATGTATTCAACTTTGAACAAACTCTTGCCAGTAAATAACATAAATTTAAATCTACAGTAATTTACCGGCAACCCAGCTGTTGTAATTTCTACAGATTTTTTTTTACAGTGTAGGTTATTTATCAGCCAAAGCTTTGCATGAGGCTGATATTTTATAGTTTTATTTTGTAAAGATAAAGACTTGTTAATGTTTAATGTTCATTTAACTTTGAACAAACTGTTGTCCGTAAATAACATACATTTAAATCTACAATAAGTAGCTGCGTAACTACAGTTATTTTTTTACAATGATAGAAAAACCATGGTTTTGCTAATATTAATCAATAAACCAAAAAAAACCCTGTTTACTACAATTTTACTACAGAAAAAGTTCATTTTCATAAGGGTATATAATATTCTCCAGCACTCCAAAAATGATTTTTAAGAAAAACAAATTTTGTCTTGTTTTCAGTAAGAATATCTAAAAATTCTTAAATTAAGATGCTTTTTCTTGATGAGCAAAACGACCCAAGAAGGTGGGTCTGGTTTTTAGACGAAAAGTGTCGAATTTGGGTGATTTTGTGCATAAAACAAGCAAAAGAAAATCTGCCAATGGTAAGCACATTTTTCATAATTTTTTCTTGAATTTAGTGTTTAAGAAAAATGTTCAAGATTTTTCTGCTTACCCCATTGGCAGATTTTTTTTTCCAAATTTAAGTGATTTTGTGCATAAAACAAGCAAGAAAATCTGCCAATGGGATAAGCAAAAAATATTTTTCTTACACTAAATTCAAGAAAAATTAGAATTAGAATTATTTTCTTGGGTCGTTTTGCTTATCATGAAAAAGCATCTTAATTTAAGAATTTTTAGCTATTTTTACTGAAAACTACGAAAATATTTTCTTGAAAATCATTTTTTGCAGTGTGCATGGCGATTATTTAAATGAACTTTGTTTTTGTGGAAGAATCGATGGCAGATGTTAAGTGACATGGCATTTGATTCATGATTGCAGTTCTGAATGATTTTATGTCAAAACTTTCAGCAAAATGAATTCTTGATAGAAAAGATGAGGTAATAGCCACCTCAAAAGTTCAGTTCTGAAGCAGACCCCTGTCCAAGTAAAGCAGAAGTTGGAAGGATTCATGAATTTAGTACGGTTTTAAAATGACTTTACAATGACCGTCATTGTAAACTCACAACGACAGCCTATATTGTCAGTGGCATCAACAGATGTTTCAAATCTGACTTGTGTTTCTTCCTCAGCCAATGGATTTTATTAATAAAATAATAACTAGACTCTTGAAATAAAGGCTGTGTGGGATTCTGAGCCCATTGGCCATTTAAAGAAACAGAAGTGATGTGAAATAGAGTACCTTTCCAAACCCCAGAAGTTATCCAGGGCCTTCTGTTGGATTTTGAAGTAGTATCCCATTACATCAGTTTTCTTTACAATATGTACAGTTGCTTGTAAAGGTGCTTGCACACCAGGGTGACGCAATCACATTTTAAAAGCATGAAGCAATGAAGGCCGTTGGTGTTTAGCTACGCAAGAAAGTTGAGAAAAGTTCAACTTTATGCAAATGATGATGGACCTTCAGGAGCGCCTACGAATGGGAGTCAAGCAGTGAGTTCCTCTTTCCCATTAAAACCCTGAAGTTTCTGGCACTTTGTAGATATTGTTGTGTGAGTGTAGATGTTTTAAAAACATCTTGCAAACAAGTAGGCAATCTTGGGGAGATTCTATACTGGTGAGAAATGTGCTCACCACACAAGTATTTTTTATATAAAAAGTAGATTTAAAAGGATCATAAGAACTGTACAATACATTCATATGAACGTGAAGACAGTTGGGGGGCTTCTGATGGACATCAGGGCAAAAAAAGGTTAAATATATAGCTGTTGAGTGTCAGTGTAATTGTGGTTTGTGGCTTGGCTTTTAAAAGGATAGTTTTTCTATCGAATTTCTTTGTTTAGCGAACCTGAAGGAAAATATTTTGAGAAATGTTTGTTTTAATTTAACTAAGTGGAAACGTTTTGCTCATTCAACCATTTACAATAAAATTAAAAATACGGTACTTTGTTGTATGAATTCATCATAAAATAAAATTTGTTTTTAATGGTGTAAAATGTGTTAATACTGATCATTAGGGAGGAAACATTTAGTTTGTTCTCCCTTCAGCTTCTTGATGTTTATGAACAATGATTTACTGTAAATGATTATATTTACAATACATTTTAAAATACAGTATTTTATTTTATGAATTTATTGTTAAACCTTGTAACACAAAGTCTGGTTTTGATGGTGTAAAATGTGTTAATACTGATCATTAGAGAGAAAACATTTAGTTTGTTCTCATTCGGCTTCTTGTTTTGGATGAACAATGATTTACTGTAAATCAACACATTTACAATAAAATTAAAAATACAGTACTTTATTGTAGGAATTCATCGTAAAATAAAATCTGGTTTTAATGGTGTAAAATGTGTTAAAACAGATCATTAGAGAGGAAACATTTCCCTTGTTCTCCTTCAGCTTCTTGTTGTGCATGAACAATAATTTACTGTAAATTATAACATTTACAATAAAATTAAAAATACAGTATTTTATTGTATGAGTTCATTGTTAAACCTTGTAAAACAAAGTCTGGTTTTAATGGTGTAAAATGTGTTAATGCTGATCTTTAGGGAGGAAACATTTCATTTGTTCTCATTAAGCTTCTTGTTGTGCATGAACAATGATTTACTGTAAATCATAACATTTACAATAAAATTAAAAATACAGTATTTTATTGTATGAGTTCATTGTTAAACCTTGTAAAACAAAGTCTGGTTTTAATGGTGTAAAATCTGTTAATGCTGATCTTTAGGGAGGAAACATTTCATTTGTTCTCATTAAGCTTCTTGTTGTGCATGAACAATGATTTACTGTAAATCATAACATTTACAATAAAATTAAAAATCTGGTTTTAATTGTGTAATTTAGTTTGTTCTGCCTTCAGCTTCTTGATGTTTATGAACAACACTGTAAAAAATTCTGTAGAAATTACAGTATTACTGGCAACTAGCTGCCAGTAACTTACTGTAGATTTTACATTTATGTTACATTTTTCATTTATGAAGTTAAATGAACATGAAACATTTTTAGACTTTATCTTCTACAGTAAGTTACTGGCAACCAGCTGCAAAATTACAGCACATTTTTTACAGTGAATGATTTACTGTAAATGATTATATTTAGAATAAAATTTAAAATACAGTATTTTATTGTATGAATTTATTGTTAAACCTTGCGAAACAAAGTCTGGTTTTAATGGTGTAAAATGTGTTAATACTGATCATTAGAGAGGAAACATTTAGTTTGTTCTCATTTGGCTTCTTGTTGTGCATGAACAATGATTTACTGTAAATCATAACATTTACAATAAAATTAAAAATACAGTAATTTATTGTATGAATTCATCGTAAAATAAAAAGTTTTTAATGGTGTAAAATGTGTTAATACTGATCATTAGAGAAGAAACATTTAGTCTGTCTCCTTTAGCTTCTTGTTGTGCATGAACAATGATTTACTGTAAATGATTATATTTAGAATAAAATTAAAAATACAGTATTTTATTGTATGAATTTATTGTTAAACCTTGCGAAACAAAGTCTGGTTTTAATGGTGTAAAATGTGTTAATACTGATCATTAGAGAGGAAACATTTAGTTTATTCTCATTTGGCTTCTTGTTGTGCATGAACAATGATTTACTGTAAATCATAACATTTACAATAAAATTCAAAATACAGTACTTTATTGTATGAATTCATCGTAAAATTAAAATAGTTTTTAATGGTGTAAAATGTGTTAATACTGATCATTAGAGAGGAAACGTCTCCTTCAGCTTCTTGTTGTGCATGAACAATGATTTACTGTAAATGATTATATATACAATAAAATTAAAAATACAGTATTTTATTGTATGAATTTATTGTTAAACCTTGCGAAACGAAGTCTGGTTTTAATGGTGTAAAATGTGTTAATACTGATCATTGAGAGGAAACATTTAGTCTGTCTCCTTCAGCTTCTTGTTGTGGATGAACAATGATTTACTGTAAATGATTATATTTACAATAAAATTAAAAATACAGTATTTTATTGTATGAATTTATTGTTAAACCTTGCGAAACAAAGTCTGGTTTTAATGGTGTAAAATGTGTTAAAACTGATCATTAGAGAGGAAACATTTAGTTTATTCTCATTTGGCTTCTTGTTGTGCATGAACAATGATTTACTGTAAATCATAACATTTACAATAAAATTCAAAATACAGTACTTTATTGTATGAATTCATCGTAAAATTAAAATAGTTTTTAATGGTGTAAAATGTGTTAATACTGATCATTAGAGAGGAAACGTTTAGTCTGTCTCCTTCAGCTTCTTGTTGTGCATGAACAATGATTTACTGTAAATGATAACATTTACAATAAAATTAAAAATACAGTATTTTATTGTATGAGTTCATTGTTAAACCTTGTAAAACAAAGTCTGGTTTTAATGTTGTAAAATGTGTTAATGCTGATCTTTAAGGAGGAAACATTTAATTTGTTCTCCTTAAGCTTCTTGTTGTGCATGAACAATGATTTACTGTAAATCATAACATCTACAATAAAATTAAAAACACATTATTTTATTGTATGAATTCATTGTTAAACCTTGCGAAACGAAGTCTGGTTTTAATTGTGCAAAATGTGTTAATACTGATCATTAGAGAGGAAACATTTAGTTTGTTTTCATTCGGCTTCTTGTTGTGCATGAACAATGATTTACTGTAAATCATAACATTTACAATAAAATTAAAAATACAGTACTTTATTGTATGAATTCATCATAAAATAAAATTTGGTTTTAATGGTGTAAAATGTGTTAATACTGATCATTAGAGAGGAAACATTTAGTTTGTTTTCATTCGGCTTCTTGTTGTGCATGAACAATGATTTACTGTAAATCATAACAATTACAATAAAATAAAAAATACAGTTCTTTATTGTATGAATTCGTGGTAAAATAAAATGTTGTTTTCATGGTGTAAAATGTGTTAATACTGATCATTAGAGAGGAAACATTTAGTTTGTTCTCATTCGGCTTCTTGTTGTGCATGAACAATGATTTACTGTAAATCATAACATTTACAATAAAATTAAAAATACAGTACTTTATTGTATGAATTCATCATAAAATAAAATTTGGTTTTAATGGTGTAAAATGTGTTAATACTGATCATTAGAGAGGAAACATTTAGGGCCCTATTTTAACGATCTAAGCGCAACGTCTAAATGGGTGTCCAAATCCACTTTTGCTAATTTAATGACGGGAAAAATGGTTTGTGCGCCGAGTGCATGGTTGAAAAGGGTTGGTCCTATTTTTTTAATGATTAATGGGAGTATTTTGGGCGTAACATGCAATAAACCAGTGAGAGTCTCAGCTCTCATCCCCTTTAAAAGCCTGTTACGCTGACACTATGTCTAATCGCTATTTAGATGATGGACTTTTTAAACTGAAAAACTAAGCGGAGGAAGAAGTTTAAGATTAATGTTAAATAATTGTGTTGTTTTACAGTTGTATTGAAATTGTTATTTTTTCATTAAAACCCGTTTTCATTTAGTCGTGGAAGTAAAAAAGCAGGCTTTTAATTGCTTTAAATGGCTATCCAATATCATCAAAAAAAAATTTACAAGTTTGTAAGAAAAGGTTTGTACTGTAAAAATACTTTATCTCCTGTTTGTAACAAATAAAGAGTTTACAAACGGCTCTCCGCAAGGTTCAGCACTTGGACAGCGTCAGTTTTATTAAGCATTACTTAAAAATGTTTCTCATCTCACTATATCCACAGGTACAGAGTCATCATATACAATAAATTCGTGAGGTTGCATTTAAAAACATTTAAAAACAGATGCATTTGTTTAAAGCAAAGCATTTATTTACTTACCAGGCTACAGGTGAAGCTGCTCTTTGCGCCTTCTAACGTCTCATAATTTGTCCTCATTTATGTCCAAGAGACTTAATAATAATCTTTTACATTCAATCCTTTAATCTTTCATATTTAAAAGCGTTTCTGTGCTGCTGCGCATTCATGTATGTGTATCAAACCCGCGTTGTCATCCCGTTTAGGCGCATATTACTAATGCGCTCTTTAAATAACAAAACAATATATATTGCGCCAATGACTTTAGACTTTAGACCAGGTTTTTATTGGTCAATGGCGTAGTCAGATGCCTCAAAATAGCAACGCGCCAACAATGCGCCTGGGCACACCTCGTTTTCACACCAGAGCGCCCGTGGGCGCACAAATGGGGCGCAAATGCAGTTGTTATTTAAATAACGCGACGCTAAACATGAAAATTATCATTGCGCAGGGTGGAAACTAGCAAAAGACACTTGCATCGCGCATTGCGCTGCATTACGCCAGGTGTAAGATAGAGCCCATTGTCTGTCTCCTTCAGCTTCTTGTTGTGCATGAACAATGATTTACTGTAAATGATTATATTTACAATAAAATTAAAAATACAGTATTTTATTGTATGAATTCATTGTTAAACCTTGTAAAACAAAGCCTGGTTTTAATGGTGTAAAATGTGTTAATACTGATCATTAGAGAGGAAACATTTTGGGGGTGGCAGTGGCTCAGTGGTTCATGTAGGTTGTCTACAAACCGGAAGGTTGGTGGTTCAATCCCTGGCACCACCTGACCAAGTGTCGAGGTGTCCTTGAGCAAGACATCTAACCCAGCTGCTCCCGACGAGCTGGATGGGGCCTTGCATGGCTGACACCACCGTCGGTGTATGAATGTGTGAGTGAATGTGAGGCAATATGTAAAGCGCTTTGGATGGGTATTGGTCTGTTAAAAGCGCTATATAAATGCAGTCCATTTACATTTAGTTTGTTCTCCATTCACCTTCTTGTTGTGCATAAACAATGATTTACTGTAAATCATAACATTTACAATAAAATAAAAAATCTGGTTTTAATTGTGTAAAATGTGTTCATACTGATCATTAGAGAGGAAACACTGAGTTTGATCTCCCTTTAGCTTCTTGTTGTGCATGAACAGACGGATGGTCTATATTAATGATGCATTAGCTTGGGCTTAAAACAGTTGATCTTTATTAATTAATTGACTATTATGTAATTGTGGTGAATCATTAATGTAGTGCATGATAAGACATGATCACTGGTAAATAAAAGATTTCTTTAGATTTGTGGAGCAGTGCCATCAATAGGAAATACCATCTCACAATGATGGCACATTCTGTAAATGTTTTGTTTACTATAAAAAGTCTGTGAGAATTAAGTAAATTCTTAAGTAGTTTTGTCATTTCTGTCTGTATTCAACCAGCATTCATAACTTTAAGTCTGCTTAGAAATGTATATGTATGCGTGTATTGCGTGGATTGACTAAATTAAAACAGTAATTAACATCCGCAGTCATACTGGCATCTTTATTTGATGTGTGTGCATTCTAATGCAAATAACAACAGCAAATTCAATCATTCTCATGAGTCTACTGGAAAATTCTCCATTTGTATCGTAATTAATCTCATAAAACTATAGGGAAAGACTCGAATGCAGAGGAAGACACAGGGTGTCTTAAAATGGTTAAGTCTTCGTAATTATATATTTATGGACACACAAACTATTTCTTTAAATAAAATTATAACACAAAACAACACACATTAATGAATATTCCTTTAAATGAATGGTAAATTCAGTCCGTACATTATGACTCACTTTAGGACTTAAAGAAATGTCAAAAAATATGTGGCTTGATAAACATTTTCTTGGTGTAAAACTGATATTTCAGTAATTAACTGTAAAATCATGCTTTTCATATTGAAGCAAAAATCATTTTTACTTAATTATTGGATTGTTTTAATACTGCCTATAAATACTCGTAAATACGAGTTTCCTTTTAAAATTCTACATAAATGCCTTATGATATACCGTTTACCTCTGGGAAGTTTGAAAAAAAAATTAATACACAAATTCTCAACACTGCAAAAAAATGACTTTCTTACTTAGTATTTTTGTCTTGTTTTCAGAGAAAATATCTAAAAATTCTTAAATTAAGATGTATTTTTTGATGAGCAAAATATAGGAAAATAAATCTGCCAGTGGAATAAGAAAAATATTCTTGAATTAAGTGTTTATGAAAAAAGTAAACTTATTTCAAGAAAATTTTTCTTATTCCATTGGCAGGTTTTTTTAGCTTGTTTTAAGCACTAATTTTACTTAAAGTTTATGGGCCCTATCATACACCCGGCGCAATGCACAGATGCAAGAGTCTTTTGCTAGTTTCAACCCGGCGCAATGATCATTTTCACGCTTAAGGCCACGTTATTTAAATAGTAAATGCATCCCATAGGCGTTCTGATCTGAAAACAAGCTGTGTTCAGGTGCATTTTTGGCGTGTTGCTATTTTGAGGCAACTAAAATAGACTACGCCATTGACTAACTAAAACCTGGTCAATGGCGCAATACACTGCAAAAACTTATTTTCAGGAAAAAAATCTTAGTATTTTTGTCTTGTTTTCAGTAAAAAATATCTAAAAAATCTTTACATTTAAATTCTTAAATTAAGATGTATTTTCTTGATGAGCAAAACGATCCAAGAAAATAAGTCTACTTTTTAGACCAAAAATATCAAATGTAAGTGATTTTGTGCCTAAAACAAGCAAAAAAAAAAAAATCTGCCAATGTGGTAAGCAAAAAATCTTGAACATTTTTCTTAAACACTAAATTCCAGAAAAATTCAAGAAAAAATTGCTTACGCCATTGGCAGTTTTTTTTATGCACAAAATCACTTAAATTTTATATTTTTGGTCTAAAAACTAGACTTATTTTCTTGGGTCGTTTTGCTCATCCAGAAAAAGCATTTAAGAAGTTAAGAATGCTTAGAAATATTTTACCTAAAACAAGACAAAAATACTACGAATTTTTTTTCTTGAAAATAATTTTTTGCAGTGTGTATAGTGTTTTTTGAAAGGTAAAACTTTCCCAGCTAGTGACAAGTTATCTCGTCAATTAAGAGAAAACTTTGCATAAAAAAGGTTTTATGTTAATCTGTAATACCACAATTATCCACATACCCAATTTATAAAAAAACTGAAGTAAAAAAATATTTACTAATTTTAAACTCTGTGTATGTTTTGATAATCATTCTGAATGTGATCTCTAAAAGATTCCTTCACAAAAAATGCAATTATTACATCTTTTTGCAAAAAAAATATTTTTTAAGAAAAATACCCATATTTAAGAATTTATAAGCAGAGAAAAAAATATAGGATGAAACGTTTTTTTCCCGTTTGTTTTGCTTGTCTATTGTTTGTTTGGAAGCAGAGGTTCTGTTCTTTCATTTGATATATTTGTATGTTTATATAATTTTGGAAGAAAATTTTCCTGGAAGGCATTTTGTGAAACTTTTGTGAAAATCACAGAAAATGCTGGCGGGCAACTTTTCAAAAAATGGCTGGCGGGGAATGAGTTAACTCTTTCACCGCCAGCGTTTATTAAAAAAGTTGCCAGCCAGCGCCAGCGTTTTTCATGATTTTCACCAAAGTTTAATGCCTTCCAGAAAATGTTCTTCTTTGAATATATAAACATACAATATACCAAATGAAAGAACAGACCCTCTGCTTTCAAAAAGAAAAAAAACGTTTCATCCTACCTTGAGTAGTTCTTTTGTAATCAGCTTTTGAATATGGGTAGGTTTCTGCAAAAACACCACATTTTGAGCAAAAAGCAGAGATAATTCCATTTTTGTGACGGACGCGATCAGAGCGATCTTTAAAACAGACACGGACATGCACCTGCTTGCCATAGGGCAATACTTCCGGGTTTAAAAAGTTGCGGAAGTGCGCCACCTGGTGGATAATAGCGGTATTGCGGAAAGACGAAAAAACTCGTCATTGGCGGGAAAGTGTTTTCTCTTAATTGACAAGATATCTCGTCAATGGCGGGGAAAGAGTTAAGAAGGCCTAGTCCTGGATTAACCTAAACCCTGTCTGGCAAACCGCCTTTAATGTAACTAAGGCCTGGTCCTGGCTTTAGCTAGACCCCTTTGTCTGTGAAACCAGGCCATTATGTTTTATTATGACACCAGGCTGTCGAATGCTTTATTCTGATTGGTTGAGAAATGTCCCACGGGTGTTGATTATTTTTCTGTAAACCCCATAACCTGTCAAATGTCTTAAAATAACCCCAAGAGCAGTGTTTGTGGTAACCGTGGTATAAGCAGAATAATTGACTCCGGTCCTTTAAATTATTTGAAAATAATGCACATGCGAAGTGTAACTCCGCTTCGTGTGACATTACCACCTTGGATGTGCATTATTTTCAAATAAATCAATGGCCCGTCGTCATTAATTCCTAACATAACATTTTCCCAAGAAAAACGAAAGTATGAACCTTGTGTCCTCCATTCTTTCCGAAAACAAAGCACCTGAAAACAACAAGCTTGTGATCTGTTTATCAAATTTCCAAAAGCACATGAAGGCAGCATTTACCACATGGAAAATTAGCTAAGCTGCTGATGCTGCATCTATATGTTGTTTCTACCACCGTGAGCTAAACACCATGTCTAACAATAGACCTGTCGTATATGGTGTTAGGCACACAGTTGTAGACAAACATTGTTTCTTTTGTTTAAAGTTAATAAGCGTGATAACTTTTACTTGGCATCAGGTGCTCCACAAATGACTTCATTAAATCCTCGTCTGCTTGTCTTCTACCCCCCTAAGACACTTCTCAATCGGCGTAATTGCGTTGGACTAAATTAAGTGTAACCGATTGTAAATCATTTGAATTGAGTGAAGTTACACTCGGTGATATTTGTTCAGCTGAGATGCATAGACAAAGCTTTTGTTTATTCATAGACAGGGCTGTCGGTTTTAACACATTATTTTAGTGTGATTAATTATTTACAGAAATGTGGTAATAAATTTAAAGCTATTTAAATTGAAAACAAAATGTTTTGTAATACACCTTGTTTTTGGAGAGGCGTGGGCACCTTTCATGGGGTAACTGAAGTATTGATCACTGAAACTGATCCATAAAATTAAAACAAAACAATTTATTGACTTATTGACCTCTTTCTTTAATGTCTGAATAGTTTAATGTTTTTATGATTTAACTTTATTTAAAAAGAGGCGTTCAGTAATTTCCATCCTTTGACAGGCACATAGTTGCTAAATGGCTCAAAAGCATGATCACAAGATTTATTCTTCACCTCTGTGACCCATTTTAGTTTAAGCAATGAGCCCCTTAAATCTGATGTTTTAGAAATTTGTTAAGCACTCTTATTCAAGGCCAATGCAAAAAGATGCATAACAGTGTACAGAATCCAAAAACCTCCTTCACTGACCTTCTGATGCATAATGAACACAAAGCTGAATATTATGATCTCAAACCAGCTGTTTTAGTCTACACAAGTCTATCTGAAACCAAACTGGTTTTACACACTGCAAAAAATTATTTTCAAGAACAAAATTATTAGTATTTTTGTCTTGTTTTCAGTAAAAATATCTAAAAATTCTTAAATTAAGATACTTTTTCTTGATGAGCAAAACGACTCAAATATCAAATTTAAGTGATTTTGTTCATAAAACAAGCAAAAAAAATCTGCCAATGGGGTAAGCAATTTTTTCTGGATTTTTTCTTGAATTTAGTGTTTAAGAAAAATGTTCAAGATTTTTTTGCTACCACATTGGCAGATTGCTTGTTTTATGCATAAAATCACTTAAATGTGATATTTTTGGTCTAAAAACTAGACTATTTTCTTGGGTTGTTTTGCTCATCAAGAAAAAGCATCTTAATTTAAGAATTTTCAGATATTTTTACTGAAAACAAGACAAAATTACAAATAATTTTTTTTCTTGAAAATCATTTTTTTTTGCAGTGCACCAGCATGATACGAAGGTCATGCTAACTATAGATTAGTATTGCATCCTTCAAATCTCTGAAGAGGCTTTAGTTTTATCAGATTTATTAAAAACAGATCAGCCATAACGCTACACTGCAAAAAAAAGTATTTTTGTCTTGTTTTAAGTAAAAAAATCTAAAAATTCTTAAATTAAGATGCTTTTTCTTGATTAGCAAAATGACCCAAGAAAATAAGTCTAGTTTTTAGACCAAAAATGTCAAATTTGAGTGATTTTGTGCATAAAACAAGCAAGAAAATCTGCCAATGGGGTAAGCAAATTTTTCTAGAATTTTTCTTGAATTTAGTGTTTAAGAAAAATGTTCAAGATTTTTTTGCTTACCACATTGGCAGATTTTGCTTGTTTTTTGCACAAAATCACTTAAAGTTGATATTTTGGGTCTAAAAACTAAACTTATTTTCTTGGTTTGTTTTGCTTATCAAGAAAATACATCTTAATTTAAGAATTTTTAGATATTTTTTACTGAAAACAAGACAAAAATACTAAGATTTTTTTCTTGAAAATCATTTTTTGCAGTGTAAGTCTGGGTTCTTCGAGAATCTGAACAAGCTTAAATTTCTCTCACAAACGAAAACACGTTACCTTTGTGACGTTGATTTGGTGTCAGCTCTTGGTTGGTGTGTGCGTACGCTATTCTGGGTGAAGTGCCCATATAAGGACTTCCACTGTACTTCCTGCACTGCTTACGCAACAGATTCAGTGGTCGAATAAAAACTTTAAAGTGCATTCGGGACAGAAATACTCTTTTATACATCCAAATGGTTCTTTAAGCCCATGTTTAGCATGAGGAATCCAACTCTTTAACTAAATCAGAATGCATGAAATGCCTTTAGACCCTCCCTTTAAAAAAATATTAAATGAGTAAAGACTTTCTTGGTCAAACTCATTGTTTGCACTCTCTAAATTTCAAAGTCGCGTTTAGGTTACATTTATTCGTTAAAATTTGTATGCACATGTTCTGCTATTGAATGATGTTATGCTAAAGGAGTTTTATCATTTTCACATGAGTTGGCAATTTCTGGTGACATGAGTGAGCAAGATGTCTCTGCCTATACCAGGATATAATTAAAAACAATGCTTGACTAACTCTCATGATCATATATCTTGTTTTAACATGATAACCAATTTCCCCTCCAGATGGGTCACGAGCTGCGTTTCCAAACTTTAGCGTTATTTTCTTAATGTCGACAAAAGGCTATTGCAAAATGAAGGCATATCCATTAACAGATGATATGCAACTGAAACAGATTTTCCATACATATCCATCGCACTAGGGATTATTTTTAATGAGAAGAGACATAAGAGTATTATCCAAACATTAATGGCAAGAAAAGTCTCTTATACTTGGGAGCAGAAACGTATTGGGGTGTTTCTGGGAGGTTTTAGTACCACGTCATCTTCAAATAATTTATGTGACTTACTTGCATCAGGTGACCTGAAAAAGCGAAAAAACTGTTTCCACTGCAGTTTTGCGAAATATACCTTTTCAGGATTGCCTAAAAAAACACCTCATCCTAGCATAAAAACTTTTTTGCAAAATTAACATGTCTCCTTTGGCCGTATCTTCAAATTTGCAATGTCAATTTGCACAATTGTAATAATGAAAATGTACAATTCTCGTAAGAGAAAGCTTAAAGTACTACACTACCGGTTTAAAGTTAAAGAAAAACGCAAGATATTTTCAAAAAATTTTAATAAAATCTCTTGGACAATTCAAGAGCCTCTCTGATTGGTGGATCGTTGTAATAACTACAATGCTTTGATAAATAAGCTGAATAAGGGGTTTACTAGGGAAATAAGCCTCTGTAGCGTCTGTTGTTGCTAAGCAACCTAAGCGTTGCGTAATGCTTTGCAGAGCACCCACCAATGAAAAAAGAAATCACCACCAATGCATACAATGACAGTTGTTTTTGTACAATTTGCTTTCTGTTTTGCCCTTGTGATTTTCAGTTGAAGGGGCGGGGTTAGGGGCAGGTTTTCATTATTGCTTTTTTCTAGAAAAAAAACCCATGCGATTGTATGATTCACTTTGTTTGAAATTAAACAAAATTGAAAGAACAGAAAGATTTTATGTTCGCTTGCTTTTTGAAACGCGTCTCTCCGTGTGTGCACTACTGAGTGCACTTAAATGTCTGTGCGTACAGAAAGCTGCTCACTTTAGCGCATTTTGTGGTTAAATTGTTTAAAATAACTTGAATGTTAACATTTGCCATCCTTTGAAACACGTGCAAATGATAAACTTTCCCTACTTAAATTTGCATATTAAACCGCGAACCGTGGGACGATCAACTGCGATCCGTCACAGCACTAATCTTTACTAAAATCAACGCATTGCAATTGTATACATTTATATTAAAGTTTCAAAGAATAAATCAATTACAAATTATGCAAAAATTTATTTAGCACATTGCAGCAACGCACAGTATAAAATAAAATTCAAACTAAAATGTTTAACTTGACCCCACTCATGTGTAGTGGAGAACCAGGGCGAAAATAACACGGGACAAAGTAACAAAGCCATTTTCCGAACCTGCATACACGATATACTGATTCACGACCTCGGGAGCTAGGGAACGAATTGAGACACAGGGATACTGAAATACATCCACACGGCAGACATGTTGCTTCAGACAAGCACGTGCAGGTTGCCGGTTTTGTTTTTGTTTAAAGTCTTTCGGCCGAAAACCAAAAATGCTCTTTTGGGCCATTTTCGGCTAAAATATGGCCCAATATTCGGTGCATCCCTACTCAAAACATCAAATTTTTTTGACCAGTCCAGTATAGTTTTTTCATGACTTAGGGAAATGACATAGGGGTGACTTTATATGTATTTTTCTGCTTTTGTTGTATCAAAACAAACTAAGTTTGGATCAGTCACTTTGTTAGACGAATAATGCAAATACAATCGTACACAATGTTTGATGCATCTTTTCTGCTAGGGTTATGCATTTTTAAAGAGTCCCTAGCCTATTTATGTCATTTTGATAATTATTGATACTGAAGTTCTGCCTAATAAGAATTTTCAACATTTTGGTTCGGGTTTAAACTTAAAACGTCACCAAATGTATTTCTCTTGTGGTTTAGTTCTCTTTTCTTCATTGTTCTCCTTCATTTATAATGACATGAACATTTGCCACAACGTTTCCTAATCATTTGAAAGACCCGTTTGGATTCCACAAGTCTTTTTGAATGACTCATATTTACTGCATGATTTCCCAGCCACAGCCTTCTTAATGAAGTACATTAGGATCACATTTAATTAAACCACTGCAGCGGCCTTAATTCAATTGCAACCCCGAGTGTTTGTAGTCCAATTAGGTCCATTATACATCCGTCAAACACAGCCACAAGCAAACTCTCAAGCAAGGCATTCTTCAACTTTGCATGTTCAGGGCAAACAAAAAGGGCATTTAATTAAGTTTCACAGCATTTTACTGCATTTTACGCAGTATGTAGATTTTCAATGAACAATGGTACTGTACAGTAGGCTACCCTACTGAAAAGACCAGCAAAAACCAGCCTAAGCTAACAACATACTGTAAAAAAATGTCTGTAGAAATTACAGTATTACTGGGTATATACTACTGTAGCTGCCAGTAACTTACTGTAGATTTTACATTTATGTTATTTACTGGCAACAGTTTGTTCAAAGTTAAATGAACATGAAACAGTCTTTATCTTCTACAGTAAGTTACTGGCAACCTGCTGCACAATTACAGCTATTTTTACAGTGTATTACTGTAAAACTCTAGTTGTGCCTTGATTAAATGTAAATTACAATGGCTTTTGTTTTGTGCATGAGCTTTCTGCTTTGCTTCAGGCATGAAGTTATTATGAAACTTTAGTAGGGTACACGTAAAAAATTTACACACTTACACACAGCTTTCACAGATATGAATTAGCATTAATGAATTGGCCCTTAATCTTAGACCTACACTTTGTTACTTATTTATGTCTTCAAGTTTCAAGCTTTCAATTGTGCTACGAAAGGTTTGTTTATACCACAGCCATTTATTATACATACAATCTTCCTTCAGCTTGAGTAAATCATTGAAGATGTATTCCTGTAGTTTTACTGTAAACTATCTCCAGCGATGCTCAGGTCATGGGTTCGAATCCTAGGAAATGCATGCACAATAAAATGTCAATCCTGAGTGTGCTGTTGGATGAAATTGTCTCCTAAATGCGTAACTGTAAGAGAACAATGAGAATAGGTCTCCTCATGAGAGACTTGAACCTACAACCTTTTGGTTAACTTTAAACACAATACCATCCAAAACAGTGATGAGCTCTGTTCATTATTCTAACTGTCTGTCTGGACAGTCACAATAATAATCCCTTTCACACAGAGTTTACGGAAAATGCATAGAAAATGCATCCGGGATTTGTCCGGGATTGTTTGATTTTTGGTTCATTCACACTGCCAACGATTTTCAGGAATCTGTGCCTGCATTCACACACGTACTGTAAAGATCCTATAAAGACACGTGACGTGTTTTTTCCACAGCGTCTGAAGTTGACTAATTATCTGTGATTTCTATGTGCATTATTGTTTATGATAAGATCATAATCAGCTTGCGATGCTCTGTTCTGTAATGTTGGTGAATAATCTCAGCTTTAGCGTGGATAATGACGAGCACCCTGATAAATGCTTTATTCCAGGTTGCCAAAATATCTTATCGTGAATGTTGATATCTGTTTAAATCCATGTCCAAGAGCTGAACCATCTGGTTGCGGTGAGACACGCGTCCTCACTAAGACATTGTTTTTGTGTCTTGTTCACGCAGAATGCTTTCCGTGGATGTTACGGCAATGTTACTAGGCCCGCTTTACGGGAGCGATCCCAGAACATTTACGGGATGTGTTAACGTGCAAACAGAAGCCCCTCTGCCAATTTAACAGAAAATTTCTGGGAGCAAAGTGCTGTGTGAATGAGGTTTCATCATCCAAGACACAAAACATACTTTTTTGTACATTTAAATAGATGCTAAAGCGTACAGTGTAGCGAAACATGTAGCATTATTAAATTCTTGTTTATTGAGTCTTTTTGGGGTATCTTATGCCTAGAATTATCCAAGGAGGTTGATTCTTTTAACTTCCTTCAAAGTTTGATCAATTGTGCATAATGACATGTGCAACAAATAAATATAGGGAGTCAAACTCATAGATTTGCATCATTTAAAATTAAAATTCTCTTTTTAAAATATTTGTGGTCAATCTCTGGCACAGCTTTAAAGCTGAAACTTATCAAATCCTATCAGAGGTCCAGAATGTCATTGAAACACACCAGTGGCATTGCTGTCATCAGTATTAAACATGGTACCCCCTCGAAGTACCCCTCCCCACAGAGCCTCCCCCCCCCACATAACAAATCCCAATTTAACCCCTGGTTACCACCAAAATCAGTATTGTATCAGGTCAGTATTAAAAGGAAATTTTTAATTGTATGCAAAATCTGATATCCGCCGTGTTATTCTATTAAATTTTCTCCCTTTTTCCCAAAACGCTATAAACGCCACTCCTTCTTTTCTGCAGAATGCAATAAATCCGCTTAACAAATCACAGCGCATCATTCCACGCATTGTAAACAGCAATGGCGGCGAGTAGTGGACACCACTAGTCAACTAAATGAATATAATATGGCAAAGATGAATGCACATTTATATATTGTTCAATAGATTTATAGTATTTTGAAAATAAACTTGTCACGGATTTATTGCATTTTGTGGAAAAAATAATCAGTTTTTATAATAAATCTTTGAAAATCAAATTATGGATTTGATTTTTAATGTTATTATAACCTAAAGATGCTATGTGAAAGATTGTAACAGAAAATAGTTCTTTTCATCTTGTCACTTTCTTAGTATAGAAAACACGTTTTTACCAAATCAAATTTCAAAAGTCCATCGACTGAAAGATGGCAATGTCGCAAATCTGTGATGTAGCACGCAATGAGGGTTTGATATCAGTGCCATAAAGCAATGTGTCATAAAACTTCTTGAGGCGCAATATTTGAATTCTTAACTCTTTCACCGCCATTGACGAGATATCTCGTCAATTAACTCATTCACCGCCATTGACGAGTTATCTCGTCAATTATGAATTAATATTTAACTTATAAATATGCCTTTCTGGACGAATTTCAAAGTGAAAGTGTAATACCGCTTTTATCCACTGGATGGCGCCAAACCGAATTTATCAAAAACGGAAGTTTAAAAGATTTAATGATATATTTTAACTGCCTTTATGTTTGATAGTCATTCTGAGTCTGATCTCTAACATAAATTCCTTTACAAAAACGCAATTTTTAAAGCTTTTTGCTCAAAATGTTGTATTTTTGAAGAGAAATATCGATATTTCAGTGGTTAAATTAAGTAGAAAAAGTACATTTATAATGAAAGGTTTTTTCCCCATTTTGTTTGTTTTTTGTTTGTTTATTGTTTGTTTGAAAGCAGAGGGTGTGTTCTTTAATTTGATATAATTTGTATGTTTATATATTTATAGAAGAAAATTTTTCCTGCAAGGAATTTTGTGAAAATTTTGTTAAAATCACAAAAATGCAGGTGGGCAACTTTTCTCAAAAAGGCTGGCGGTGAATGAGTTAAGAGAAAACGCTTCCCCACCAATGACGAGATTTTCCGTCTTTCCGCAATACCGCTATTATCCACCAGGCGCCCTTCCGCAACTTTTTAAACCCGGAAGTATTGCCCTATGGCAAGCAGCTGCATGTCCGTGTCTGTTTTAAAGATCGCTCTGAATGGGATCTCTATGAAAAGTCTGTCACAAAAATGGAATTATCTCAGCTTTTTACTCAAAATGTGGTGTTATTCAAAAGCTGATAACAAAAAAACTCCTGAAGGTAGGATAAAACGTTTTTTAGTTTGAAAGCAGAGGGTCTGTTCTTTCATTTGGTATATTGTATGTTTATATATTTAAAGAAGAACATTTTCTGGAAGGCATTCAACTTTTGTGAAAATCATGAAAAACGCTGGCGCTGACTGGTAACTTTTTTAAAAAACGCTGGCGGTGAAAGAGTTAACAAACGTGAGATTTGACGTTTACAGTCGCTGATGAGAACTTGGGTCGCTGGATAAAGGACTGAATTTGGATCTGTTCCTCGAAATCGTTTAAATTTTAAAAATCTGCATTACAGCGAATGAATAAAATGAACATTAATGTGAATTTATGTTGTGTTTTTGTGTAATTATTGCTGCATAGGAGAAAACACCTTTTTTGTGTCATGGCAAACAAACCAAATATTACCAAACGGTTAAATGATTACAGAAATGTTATTCATTTGAAGGTTTTAATGTGTATTCTTGTTTAATATTGTGTCATTCTCTGAAAGTCATGAACATTTCATTAGAAGTAAACGATCTTAAATAAATAAGTCAGAAAATACGACTGAAAACATGTCATAAATATTATAATTTATGAATAGGAATATGTAACAAATCTGTACGTCTGTAAAGCTGTTAATATGTATATAACTATATTAGTCCTGTCAACACACGTCAATATTATACGTTTCAGTGTGTATTTGTATATGTATGTGTGCTGTATGTAAACATACCCATTCTCATGAGATCACGTTGGCCAGACAGATGTCATGGAAAGTTGGAGTACAAAGTCATTCCCTCAGCGGGGCTCAGATCTCTACACCTCCCCGAAAGAAGAGCTGAGGGCCGACCATTGTTCTACTACCTCAAGAAAAACAGAGCATTTTAGGATCCCGCTGAGACTGCTGGAAACCATTATGACAGAAGCTTGTGATGGCCAAGTAGGCATGTGATATATAAGAGACTCAGAGGTGACACAGGGACATGATGTTGGGCATCTGTAATAACTTTGCTTTGGTAAACAGGGCAAGGGATTGAAAATTCACAGCTGGTACCATTTACGGAAAAAAACAGAACTGAATGATTTTCATGATGCTCACTTGTGTTAATGGTTCTTGAACATCTGCATTCATTCATTTTTCACAGCGATCAATTGTAAAACGTTTTGGTCCTGCTCGATTTTTTGTTGACTTTGAGTAAAGTAATGTAACGTTTTTCATAAGATCCCCTAGGGTCAGTGTGTTAGCATGAGAAGCTTGATGCTGTCTGGAGAACAAGCAGCCGAGTGCCTTTCGCGTAAATTATTAGATGTTGATGGCTTACGTTTCTTTCCCGTCACAGAAAACCATCACAGGTTTATCAATGACATTAAAGTATTATTTTGTTTTTGTTTGTTTGTTGATCATGAAGTACAAAGTTGATGTGGGAAACTAATATTCCGTGTACTCAACGCGCCGCCATTGTTTGTTTACAATGCGTGGAATGGTGCGCTGTAATTTGTGGAGCAGATTTATTGCATTCTGTAGAAAAGGAGGAGTGGCGTTTATTGCGTTTTGGAAAAAAAGGGAGAAAAGATGACAGAATAACATGGCAGATATTGGGTTTTGCGTAAAATTAAGAATTTAGTTTTAAATACTGACCTGATATGATACTGAAATATGTAAAGAGAAGAAATTCTAAGCTTACGAGGAAAAGTCATAAGCAGAGGTGATTTGACACCAATGAGGACATATTTATGAATAAAAACATTTGAATTAAATTGTGCATATTTGGCATTTTTTCGTTCGTGCTCGGCCATTTCGGTGGCTGCTCGTGCCCTGGAGCACCCACGGGATTGGCACCTATGCACGCCTTTTTGGGACATAATTAATTTAACCTAGGGCTGGACGATATGGCCACAATTTCTATCACCGATATACTTCTAGATTTACGATACAAATCCAATGATAGTATCAATGTTAAAAAAGCCTTGGGATAAACTAAATTAATGTATCTACAAACTTCCGAACAAATTTCATAGCTGCATACATACTTTTCTATTTTGCACGTTTCTCATCTTTCCTGTTTTCTAACCTGGGTACCTGATGGCTTAAGCCTTCCCAATCAGATTAAATGTTCGCATGGTGGCAATACAATAATTTGAAGCAAGGAACAGATGAGCGATCTAAATCCGATCAGCCATTCCGTTTTCCTCACTGTCCCAGAGAGCGCGGGCTCATGGTTGCTTAGCTACAAAAGACGCCACGGGAGCGCACTTTGAAAGGAAGGCGTTTTTAGTAGTGCTGGGCAAAGATTAATCGCGATTAATCGCATACAAAATAAAAGTGATTTTTGGCATAATATATGAGTATGTGCTGTGTGTAATTATTATGTATAAATAAATACACACACATTCATGTATGTATTTAAGAAACATTTACGTGTTTATATATATTTATTTATATTTTTATATATTCTATATTAAAAATAAATTTAAAAAAATTATATATAAGTAAAACAATTCTGAAATGAATATATGAATGTGTGTGTGGTTAAATGTACACGGTAATTGGACACAGTACACGCACGTGTATGGTGCAGAAAGTCACTTTTGTTTTGTGTGCGATTGATCGCGATTGATCTTTGCCCAGCACTAGTTTTTAGACAATTAAACCACCATGTGACGCTGTAGTGTATATCAAAATATCGGAAATTTGTTTAGAAACCATATCACCGTTATTAAAAAATTATATACTGTGAAATATATTGATATTTAATTATTGTCCAGCCCTAATTTAACCCTTTGGCCTTTTTGACCCTATGCTGCAGATTTTTTTGTATATTTGCGTTGGTCTTCCTCTGAATTAACCTCTCTGTGATGTTTTAATTTGGGTATTTCTATGCAGTTGTGTGACTTTTACATATCTGGCACAATGAAAATTTGTAACATTTCGGTTTAATGCCTTTTTACATTTGACTTTCGCAATGAAAAATATGTGACACATATAAACACCCATAGGACGTTTGGTTGAAAATAACTCATGCATGTTGAGAACCACAGCCTGGTCTTCATGAATTAAGCCTGGTGTATTCCCATATACCGACAGACACTTCTCTTAGCATGACCCATTGAGCTCCAAAAGCCTGAGAAGAAATAAAACCCTTTGTTGAAGACAGATTCTTCCCGTAGCATTCAGCTTCTAATCAATTGTAGTGCATTTGTAGGCCGAACAAAGAGCAAGCTCCGGTTTTGATAGTCAACAGACCTGGCAAGAGAGGAGTATCAATACTGGCAAGGGTTCTCCCACCCATCCCCCCGTTCTCATGCGTGTCACGCTCGGAACGTGCGGACGACCCCGCGTTCCCACTGGCCGTGAGCTCAAGCGCTGAGAACCTGGGGTCAGAGGTCGCAGAGTCCTGTGGCGTGACATCATGAAAGAGCTCAAAGGTCATGAGGTCATGCGAGGGGAGGCAGAGACACAACAATGACTAAGTGACATGGGACGGACACCGAATTCCATCACATGACAGTGACCAACCGAGTGAAAGATTCAGGGAAGATGAATCGGGGTTGATGCTAGTTACATTCATGTTTAGAGTTAAATTGCGTGAATTTAATTGGTGTCTGTTTGTCTCGAGAGTGCTGCTCTACACTGCAAAAAATGACTTTCAAGAACAATTTTACTTAGTAGTTTTGTCTTGTTTTCAGTAAAAATATAAAAAAAAAATCTTAAATTAAGATGCTTTTTCTTGATGAGCAAAATAATACGACCCAAGAAAATATGTTTCGTTTTTAAACTAAAAATGTCAGATTTAAGTGATTTTGTTCGTAAAACAAGCAAAAACAAAAAATCTGCCAATGGGGTAAGGAAATTTTTCTTGAATTTTTCTTGAATTTAGTGTTTAAGAAAATATTTCAAGATTTTTGCTTACCCCATTGGCAGATTTTTTTTGCTTGTTTTAATCACAATAATGGTGACTTAAAAGAAAACATCAACATCTAAACCTAATAAGTGAATTGTGTTTTCTACAGCAATATTTTTATTGAACATTCAGAAATAATGTTTTATAACAGTTTTAAAATAATAAAATGCAATGTTTCTTTATCATTTACATAACAAGCAAACAAGTCAATATTAAAGCAGTTGTTGTTTTAAACATTGTGTGAACATTAAAACGGGACATTTTCTTAACGTTTAAAAATGGTAGATTGTAACATTAACGTTCAGACAGCACAGAAACATTCTTACAACGTCAAGAAAACTGGACACTTTCTATGTTGGCAGAACGTTTTTGGGAACGTTGGGAACTTTCAGGGAACGTTCTTAGAACTTTTCTCTGTTAGCTGGGTATGTGGACCACTTCAAACTCACACCCACATGAGATGGTGCTAACTGTGCCATATGTTTGCCAAAACCGGCCCAGACATGTTTTAAAAGAACTGGGCCACATTTGCTACATCATATATGGGCCACTTTAGACACACACCCACATGAGTCGATGCCTACTGTGCCGTATCTTTGCCAAAACCGGCCCAGACATGTTTTAAAAGAACTGGGCCACATTTGCTACATCATATACGGGCCACTTTAGACACACACCCACATGAGCCGGTGCTAACTGTGCCGTATCTTTGCCAAAACTGGCCCGGACATGTTTTAAAAGAACTGGGCCACATTTGCTACATTATATATGGGCCACTTCAAACTCACACCCACATGAGCCGGTGCTTACTGTGCCAAATGCTTGCCAAAATCGGCCCAGACATCTTTTAAAAGAACTGGGCCACATTTGCTACATTATATATGGGCCACTTTAGACTAGGGTGGCCATTCGTGCCAGTTCCGCCGGACACGTCCCGAACATGTTTTCGGGTTCGTTCACCGGAAGTCGCTTGGTTGACCGCATACGTCATCAAGGTTTAATATTTCGGGTTTAATTTCAGAAAAGCAACCGTTACATTTCAAGGTAAGAATGAAACAAAGAAATAAGAAATAAAATTTAATTTTGTATTTAATGTATTTTAACTGAAATGTGATGACGTATAATGTCGAGCAACGCAACTTCCGGAGAACGAACCCGAAAACATGTTCGGGACGTGTCCGGCGGATCTGGCACGAATGGCCACCCTACTTTAGACTCACACCCACATGAGCCAATGGTTGCTGTGCAATATCTTTGCCAAAACTGGCCCGGATATATTTTTAAAGAACTGGGCCACATTTGCTACATCATATATGGGCCACTTTAGACACACACCCACATGAGCCGGTGCTAACTTTGCCGTATCTTTGCCAAAACCGGCCCGGACATGTTTTAAAAGAACTGGGCCACATTTGCTACATTATATATTGGCCACTTTAGACTCACAACCACATGAGCCGGTGCTAACTGTGCCGTATCTTTGCCCAAAAGTGGCCCGGATATATTTTTAAAGAACTGGGCCACATTTGCTTCATCATAAATGAGCCACTTCAGACTCACACCCACATGAGTCGGCGCTAACTGTGCCATATGTTTGCCAAAACCAGCCCGGATATGTTTTAAAAGAACTGGGCCACATTTGCTACATCATATATGGGCCACTTTAGACACACACCCACATGAGCCGGTGCTAACTTTGCCGTATCTTTGCCAAAACCGGCCCGGACATGTTTTAAAAGAACTGGGCCACATTTGCTACATTATATATTGGCCACTTTAGACTCACAACCACATGAGCCGGTGCTAACTGTGCCGTATCTTTGCCCAAAAGTGGCCCGGATATATTTTTAAAGAACTGGGCCACATTTGCTTCATCATAAATGAGCCACTTCAGACTCACACCCACATGAGTCGGCGCTAACTGTGCCATATGTTTGCCAAAACCAGCCCGGATATGTTTTAAAAGAACTGGGCCACATTTGCTACATTATATATGGGCCACTTTAGACTCACAACCACATGAGCCGGTGCTAACTGTGCCGTATCTTTGCCAAAACTGGCCCGGAGATGTTTTAAAAGAACTTGGCCACATTTGCTATATCATATATGGGCCACTTCAGACTCACACCCACATGAGCCTGTGCTTACTGTGCCATATATTTGCCAAAACCGGCCCAGATATGTTTTAAAAGAACTGGGCCACTGCTGCAACGTGAGGGCCACATTTGGTTTATTCCAAGATTAGGCCGTGTCTGTTGTGGAGCATTTTTGCCGAAGGTGGCCCATATTTGTTGTCTGAGATTTGGGCCATATTGACTATTTGTCAATGGGCCACTTTTGGTTCATATTTAAATAACATATTGCTGTGAGCACTGCATCTTTGCCTAAAAAGGCCCACATGTGATTTGATATATTTGGCCCATTTTTGCTATTTTACATGTGAGCCACTTTAGGTTCACATTCCTTTAATTTGGGCCATAAGAAGGCCAGTAGTGCCGCATCTTTGCCTGAAGTGCCCCACATGCGCTTGCTATCTGGGGTACATGTAAGCTGTATTGTCGTAACCTGCAATCGGATTAAATTCAGTTGGATTGACAACATTTTGTACATGTAAGCATACAGAGTGTGGCGTGCTTTTTTCTTCTGAAAAATCTAGAGCTTTTTTATTATTTGGCGAACTTTTTTTGCTTCAATGTGATTTTAAGTTAATAAAAAATATTCTAAAAGAAATTTAAAAAAAAATATTTTAATAAGCATTTTAGTATTTTTTGGTGCACAACTATAAATTGGTTAAGGGGTAAAAGGCCACTGAAAGTTCCTTTTATAAAAATCCCATACAGTAAAGCGAATGCAAATTTGTCAAATCTTTTTATAACAGTAATTTACAGATTTTTCACACCATACAACGGTTTCAGTAGTTTGTGGCATCCATCCAGATACAGTGTATTTAAATTATATAGTTAGGATTAGGACTTTTTGTGGCTCCAGTTTTAAAGCAACATTTACTACCATTATAAAGCTTGGAACAGCCAGGACATTTTTTAATATAACTCTGATAGTGTTCATCTGAAAAAAGATAACCATGATGCTGCGTTCACACTAGCCACTGTAGAGGCGTCAAGCGCGAGTGTTTCAATGTTAAGTCAATGTGAAGACGTGTTGACGCGAAGTCTCGCGGCACGAATGAAGCGTTGCCACGGCAAACGCGCAAGCTGAAAAATGTTAACTTTGGCTGAAAAAAGCGCTGCGTTAACCAATCAGGAGCTTGCTCTAGTAGTGAAGTGATTACAGGATGCGAGCGGAGTCGCAAAAGCCCCTCCCATGATGCAAATTTCCGCATGAATGTCTCGATGATTAGAATTTCACCCGGGGCTTTTACGTGCGAATGAAGCGAGTAAACTCAAAATGTTTAAGCGGCAATCTAGACGCGGTAGACGCAAATTTGCACCTCAAACGCGGCTAGTGGTAAGTGTAAGGGTGAATAATTTTCATTTTTGGGTGAACTATGAAAACGTATACATGTAAATGTAGCCTTAGTTCCACGTACAAGAAACCATGAATATAGCACAGAAAGTTAATGTGTAGTCTCGAACCCATAATGCATAAATATTAGTGAGATCACGTAAATGTTTTATTGACTGTTTTATTGACTGATTTTTTTGTGTGAAATTATTTACATTTTAAGAGTCAAATGTAATAAGGAGCCACTAAAATGTTGTGCAATTAACGTTAAATGCCTCAAATGTAAATGTGAAGTTGTTTTGGTTAGTCAAAGGTAACATTAGTGCACTTACTCAACTAGATGGATCTCTTAAAAAGACTGATGATTGATTCACTCCAGCTCAGGTTCATGTGAAGTGCAATACTGTAAATGACTCATATGAACACAACAGCACTACAGCAGAGAAGAGAGACTCGTGTAGATTGAGATATTAATGGATGTCTTCTGCATGTCACCTGAATTTTCCTGTCTGGTTTAAAAAATTGTACTGAGCGACGGAGATAATAGCCTGTGATTCGTGACTAATTGCTGGTAATTAAAAAGCTTTAAGTTTTCCTACTTTTATTGAGGGAATGTAGTGAAATAAGTACTAAAGCAGTAATGATATTCCATTACTGGAATACTGAAATCACTTTTTGCCTAATGATCCGCTGTGATGGATTGTTTTTCTCCGAGGTCAAATTTGAAACAGATTTGAACAAAGTTTTCATTTCTATAAATATTTATCAGTAGGAAAGTGCTTGTAAGTAAACACACTAGATTGCATGATGTCAGTCAAATAGTTAAAATTTAATATTAAAGACATTTTGTATAAAACTCAAGTTAGTACATGCATTAAAAGGGACAGAAAAATCAATATTTATTCAAAGCACGAATCACCATCCATATTCTGTTTTATCTCATTTTGTGCTTCTCAAAAGCGAGAAAGTCAAACCGGTTTAGGGGTGGATAAACTATGTCTACAAGCTTGCTGTTATTTAACTAATAATTTGAAGGCACTACATGCAGATCACCAAACAAGACGTAATTTTCAAACAAGCTGATCTGACAGCGTCTTTGTCTCTTTAAATAAATGCTAAAAAATGAAAAGGAACTAGACACTCATGCGCTCCATCTGTGTGGCGTCTAGCGCCTACATATGACACATGGCATCATTTCTATCGGTGACTCAACAGCCTCACAGGAAAAGCACTATAACATCCACTGTGCTTTCACTCAGCTGACAAAATGTCAAAGTTTTTTTCCAAAGGAGTCTTGCATGCCTGTTTTCATTGCATTTTTGCCAGTCTGACTTGCAAAGAAAGATGTTTAGTATTCGTATGTTCACTTAAAGGTGCCAAAGAATGCATTGATACAATATGGTACATTGTTCTCTGATACCTACTTAGAAGGTATGTGGCTTTATTAAAGGACAAAAATGATCAAGAAATGCTTTTAGATGTCCATTTAC
Source organism: Misgurnus anguillicaudatus (assembly GCF_027580225.2). Taxonomy (NCBI): domain Eukaryota; kingdom Metazoa; phylum Chordata; class Actinopteri; order Cypriniformes; family Cobitidae; genus Misgurnus; species Misgurnus anguillicaudatus. The sequence goes on along the minus strand of NC_073357.2, from coordinate 6,211,699 downwards.
AACCTTAGGATTTGCCTTTAGAATTAAATGGTCTATTTTTACATTATTTGAACGGGTCATGAATACAGTGTTGTTTTTTTATGAGGACAACACAAAGATAAATAGCTAAAAATGGCTGTAAGGTGACTAAAACATGAGAGACACTTTCGAGTTTTCGTTGACGAGACGGAACGAAAATGATTACAAGTCTGACGTTCACAATGCATGTAATTTCTTCCTATTTTGCGTGAAATCTGTCTGTTTTTAGCTAAAAAGTATCAGCAATGCTGCCGCTTCCTATCCTTGTTTTGGGTACGCCCAACACCCGGATGCTGCCATGCCGCGCATGCACACCAGATTTCACACAACAACAACACACCTGCGGCGAGTTCAAAGGACTGTGGTGGTGACACCAATAAACGGAAACGACGAGATGATTCATGGACATACTTTCAGTATAATCCATCAGAAAAAAAACGGAATGCATATTGGGAGACGACAATAAATGTGGAATACCACCAACCTCAAGCGGCACCTGAAGGCTCATCACGCAAATTTTTTTTTAAAGGTAACTAACAAGTCACGCTGTTAACATATCATATACATTAAATTTTACTCGACAATTGTTAAAGACTCTTTTTTTTACTAATATTGACTAAAACCTTTTTGCGTTTTCATCGACTAAAACTTTTTTGTGTTTTCGTTGACTAAAACTCGACCAAAACCTTTTTGTGTTTTCATCCACTAAAACTTGACTAAAACCTTTTTGCGTTTTCATCGACTAAAACTTGACTAAAACCTTTTTGCGTTTTCGTCGACTACAACTTGACTTAAACTATCAAGTTTATAAGTGACTAAAATGTGACTAAAATGTGACTAAAACTAAAAGGGCTGCCAAAAACAACACTGGATGAATAATGATGTTGAGCTCTGCTCTGATTGGCTGTTTCTCAGAGCGGCTCATTTCATACCGCTGTGTGTGTCAACAGACCTTATGTTTGAACCTGTGTCAGACGAAGATACATAAATTGAGGAATAATCAATTGTTTGGAAATTGTTAACTCTTTCCCCGCCAGTGTTTTTTAAAAAAGTTGCCAGCCAGCGCCATTTTTCATGATTTTCACAAAAGTTTAATGCCTTCCAGAAAATGTTCTTCTTTAAATATATAAACAAACAATATATCAGATGGAAGAACAGACCCTCTGCTTTCAAACAAAAAAAAAAACGTTTCATCCTACCTTCATTAGTTCTCTTGTAATCACCTCTCAAACATGGGTAGGTTTCTTCAAAAACACCCAATTTTGAGCAAAAAGCTGAGATAATTAAATTTTTGCAAAGGACTTTTGATAGGGATCAGATGCAGAGCGATCTTTAAAACATACACGGAGTTCTTTCTCTTTCACGTGAGGCACTACTTCCGGGTTGTATAAGTTGGGGAAGTGCGCCACCTGGTGGATAACAGCGGTATTGCGGAAAGACGGAAAATCTCGTCATTGGCGGGGAAGCGTTTTCTCTTGATTGACGAGATATCATGTCAATGGCGGTGAAAGAGTTAATGGACGTTTCTGAGTGGTAAGTTTGTGTTTTTTCAGTATGGACCTGCAAAACAAACTGTAACGTCAGTAGAACCTCAACCTAAACGATAGCATATAAACGCTAAAAACTAGCATATAGCGGCAACTTAGCTGTCACAAGTCTTTTTAGCATTGTAACAACATTGCACTTAATTTAATGTGTAATTTAATTTTGGGGCGTACATCTCGACTGTAACGTCACAATTAGTGTTATGTTGAGATTGGTCTGTTTTACAGCGGTCTTTTGCATGCATGACGTTTACATAAGGAGGAAACAATCGTGTTTGAGGCTCACGATAGGTCATTACCATGTACAGAACTCTTATTATTCATCTATGCCTAGGTAAATACACTTTTACATTTTACAGCACTTTTTAATGTAACATATCCTTTGTTTTATCACATTTCAGTCAATGCTGGCATGCGGTACATTTTAAAATGCAATTAAAAAAATTATTATGCATTTAGAAAAATGGTAAACAGAAAGGAAAAACCCAAATTGCAGAAGTGTCCGGTCCAGTTACTAAACTTGATTAATTATTTAATTAAAACTTCTTGTTTTGCCAAGAAGCATGCAAAACAAAATATGTTAGACTTTGGTATTTTACCTCCATGCTAAGTTATTTTTAATAAATAAAATAATGAAATTTTGATATTACCATAGAACCTTAAGAGTTAAACCAACTAATATCACAAACTTTCTCAGAATTCATCAAAATTCTTAATATAATGTGATATTGAGGCCACAGGGCCAACTTTAAAAGATTCTGGGTTGTTTTAACTCATGGATGGGTAAAAGTTATACAGAACCAATGTTATAAATAAACCTATGCTGGGATCTCTTAAAGGACAAGTTCGGTATTTTACACTTAAAGCCCTGTTTTCAGATTGTTTATGATGAAATAGAACGGTTTTGACTGAAATTTGGACATATGATGCGGTCCCGAGAATTTTCAGGTGTTTGTGCTGATATGCTCACACAAAAATCGCTGCAAAAGATGCTTTCCAACAGGTGTTTTAGCATTCGTTGTAAACTTGTGGACCTATTTTTCCAAACGCCTCACACCCGTATATTCTTCCGTGGAGAGCTTGAATAATAGACACTCCAGCCCAGTTGGTGGCGATAATCCGCCTTTGCCAATTGCAAGAATACAAACAAAGTTCCCGACGGCAGAGTAATACTGTACCTCACAGCACATCTAATACAAGTCAATGGAGTTGGACAAAAACTACGATAAAAGCTGTTAGAAAGCATCTTTTGCAGCGATTTTTGTGTGAGCATACCAGTGAACACCCCTGACCACTCTGTGAGTTTCAGGTCTTTGTAAATGAAAGTTTAATGCATTTTAGGAAGGATTGTTCCAGTGCACTTATAAACCCATTGTAGAGGTGGGTGGTGATACAAGAAACACCCGAAAATTCTCGGGACCGCATCATATTTCCAAATTTCAGTCAATACCGTTCTATTTCATCATAAACAATCTGAAAACAGGGCTTTAAGTGTAAAATACCGAACTTGTCCTTTAACCCATGGATGGTAATAACAATGCATTTATTTATTTTTATTTTTGTATGTGGAGCTGTAAAGAAATAAATATTTTATAGATAAGGAAAAAAGGACGACGGGCAGTTGAATTATGTAAGGAATAATTGACGACGGGCCATTAAATTATAAGAAAATAATGCACACCCAAGGTGGTAATGTGTAGCTGAGTGCCGTTACACCGTGGATGTGCATTATTTTCAAATAATTCAAAGGACCGTAGTCAATTATTCCTCTTATACCACGGTTACCACAAATATTGCTCTGGTGCCTATTTTTTAAAGGTTAGGCGTGCGGTTATTGAAAAATAATCAACATCCATGGAACATTTATCAGCCAATCAGAATACAGCATTCAGTGGGTTCATGGTATAATTGAGAATTATAAGCAAAGGTGTGCATTATTCTTTTAGAGTTTAATGAACTGGAATCAATTATTCCAGTTTTACCGTGGTTACCATGCCATGCCATTAGGACATTTAACAGGTTTTGTCCTGAAAGAGAGAGACAATACACAATACACAATACAGTACATCTTGACATGGCAAGCTTGAATAGACAAGGGTGTGAGTTAAATTGGTTTGAGATTATAAGTGAATAACAGTATGTACGTGAATATAAGTTAATTTCAGTCGGTTCTTTACAGGAAGCTTTTCAAATAGAGACATTTTTAATCCTGCAGAAAATTGTGAAAAAGGCTTTTTTCTGACGTTATTTTAAAGCTATCAATATCACAGTCTGCCAAAAAAGCTCACTGGCCTTTGATTCGGCACACACACATCAGGATTAACCTTTTGTTTGGACAGTATTGAATCCACGCGCTGTTTTTACAGTCAAACCAATGTCTGCACATGAAGGTTACGTTTCTGTTCAAGGTGAAATTACAGAATTCAACTCTACTGAGCATTCGCTGGTTAGATGTCAGTGGTGATGAGTACAGGCTACAATTTCATAGGCCAAAGAAAGAAATGTGTTTGTGTGTGTTCTTACATACAGTATGTGTCTCAGTCAGTAAGGCAGTGGGTGTGTAATTTCTTTAAATATCCATCCAGACAGCACAAATGCGTCATAACCTGTAGTATATCACCATAGTCGTCTCTCCCAAGCTGTGACACTCACGTAAAGCTACCAGTTTTATTGAGTAATATCAGCTATGAAGGATGGATTTATAGGGCAGCTGACACAAAGTCAATATAAAATCTAAATTGAAGCTCCTATTCCTCATGTCATATTGGAGCAATTAATTTCTTATTACAATATATCAGCGATTTTGATTGGTAATCTTTGGGACATAAAACCCGAATCTGTGCCATTTCTGTCCCCAGGACAATATATGTATAAGGCTATATCCACACGAAGCCGCTGCATTCCCTATCCGATCATTTTTTTTCCTTGCTCTAAAAAAATAATCCGTAAACACGAAACCACTGAAACCGACTGAAAGCGGTGTAGTATATATGCCGGACCAGTATGGGGCGCTGTAATTCTGCCACAAATACACACTATACACGGAGAAGAAGACTTTGAGCATGCGCATACTGTAACCAACGTATGGTGTTGTCCATTATCGCTCGTTGGTCACCACAATTGCATAGAAGCAATAGATTTTGCTGTAATAAAGCTAGTAGGCTTTAGTAGCTTCTGTAGCACGAACACAATCACGTAGTCCACCGTTATTGTTGCTGCTGTTACGTGTGACGCTTCCGACACGTGATGTGATGACGTTTTCGCTTCACAAAATATACGGATTGGCTGTACAGACGAAACCGCAAGGGTGTCGGTTTCAGATTTATCCACTTTAGGATCCGGTTTCAAAAAATAGCGGATTCAGTCTCCCAAAACGCCGGATCCGTGTGGATGAAACGCCAATACGATAACAAATTTATACGTATGCAGTGATACGCGTCTCCGTGTGGACAGCCCCTAAAAATGCAAGAAATCTAACTCTAAAATACTTTTATTATTAAGCAAAGTATCCTGAATGTTAATCTAACACCAAATTAAAACTAAATCTTTTAAAACATTAATAAAAAATACATAGAACACTAATTTTTTTATCCATTTACAAAGCGTGCATACGCACAAAACAGGGCTGGAAACGTACGTACGCCAGTTCCCACCCAAAGGTTGTGATTTATAAAAAAACTTACTTGATGAGAGAATGGGCTTGCAGGGTGGGATATTAGGAAGATTCATGTACACACACTTGCAGGTGATCTGTGATTTATAAAGGGAACATTGCTTTGTTTTATAAGTCTTCATAATTTTTGGTGTATGCCAGCTTGGCTTTTGTGCGTACGTAGACTTTTAGTAAGAATCCTACGCACAGTTTTATAAATGAGGCCCCTGATCTCTGCCTTTATACTTTACCTTTAAATATACAACATTCAATTCTTCAGATATCATTATTTTTTTCAATAACACATCTTTGCTTTAAATATTTTTTATCGTTGAAAAAGTAATAATATTTTAGATAAAATGCACATTTTAGTCCCCATGATTTTACTGAGTCTTCTCACCAAACAAGTTTCCCCTCTGAAAATCACATTTTGAAGAGGATTGACATCATTTGCATCTACTGAAGGTCATGTGAAGATCAAAAGTTATTTTTTTCATTTTTTCTCTTTTTTTTTTGTATATTTAATGTATTTGATGCTATGAGTGTGAATGTCAATCTTAATGTTCAGTCCTGTTACCTATATGATCTCTTTGATGTTATCGGTTTATTTTAAAATAAAAAAATGGTAAATAACTAGAATTTACTCTAGTAATTTACTTTAGTATTTTCATGCTATTAGCACATATTTAATGCAGCTATATTTTATGTATTATTATTATTAAATCTATGCTAAAAAAAAAACATTTGCTCCATTCTACATTAATAAACCATGTTAAAAAATAAACTACACTCTTAGAAAGGATGTGTTAATTTTTTACACATCATTGTGCGGTAAGCTTTTAACCCATTATATGTAATTTTAACACATTATGTGTCATTTTGTGTTGATTTTGTGTTACATTATAACACATGTTGTGTTAAAAGTAACACAAAATGTGTTGTTTCAATAATAACACAGAGATGGGTGGATTCTGGGACAACGCATTTAGTGTGTTGTCCCAGAATTAACAGTTGTTTTTAACACATTCGTTCTAAGAGTGTAGTTACTGGAGATTGACCAATACTCATTTTGAAAAGTATAATATGAGTGTCATTAGATTTAGTGTTAAAAAAAGAAATTTAATTTTACACAAGTTACAATATGCAAATGGCAACGATTCGGTGGAATGGCACCTTTGTCTTTGTAACCAAATGTCACAATAGGCCTATGTCTTGCGGTTTTAACCCCTCTTTTCATATTTTTTATTTTGAGACTACGTTTTATGATTTCATTATTTTCTATAGGATAAAATAACAAATGTAAACATAATGGTTTCACATTAGCCATGTTTCCATCACCATGATTTTATGCACGTCGCATAAAAGTGATGGAAATTACATGAAACTTGTAGTCAATCAGCAGTAAGGTGCGTGTCTACTAAACAACATTGTTGCCTGGGTTGCGTATGTGTGGGGTGGGTCTATCGAAAGAAGGTCCAGATTTTATTGGGGTAGGGGCGTGTTTGTATATCAATACTGGCTTTCAGAGATCATTGACCCTGCCATTAATTCTGTGTAACTGGAACCTGTTGTTCACAAACGTGGACAATTACACTGCTTCATTTTCAACGAAAATATTTGGTTTTTATATTTATCGGTTCTTCCTAACCCCAAATAGCTGGAAGCAGGGCCTGAAATTAACACCCGACCACGCGCCAAATCGGGTGAATGTTGCAATTGGCGATAACAATGTCAATCTACCGGCCACATTGGCGGGTAGCCAATGCAAACTGAGTGATTCATTGAGAGGATGTGATTGCTGTTTCGCTGGTTCACGTCTTTCAAGTCCAAAAAATGTGCATCCTTCACAAAATAAATCCACAATGATAAACAAAGGTCTTCTGAGGGTAATCCGCACAGTTTTTTTGTAGAAATATCCACTAGTGATGGTCAACCCGGATCTTTTTAAGGATTCGGGTTAATCTGAGTCACTCACTAATATGATCCGGGTTGTGCGAGTCACTTGAGTAACTTGAATCACTTGGTCAAAATCTCCCAGTTCCAATCGCTAATGCAACCAAGCAACTCAGATCACGCATGCAGCTACGAGTCTACGACTCCTCTGCTCGCAAAAAAGGGCTCATGTGACCTGAGGAACTTGTAAAAAAAACATGCATGTCCGTGGTAACATTATCAATAACATAATTGTAAAAGTTCGGTGTGTGTGTTTAGTTTCATTTCATAACGACAAATATATCAACACCACGTTTAAAAGATGTGAGGCTTTGTTGAATTGGGACGTGAGAGGAACATGTCCTGTTTCAGATTGACTTACAAGATCCACGATAGGCTTCCGTTAATGCAGCCACACAGTCACTTATACGCGCAAGAACATGATCTTGTGAGTGAGTCCCAGACAGAGCTGCTTGCCCGCTCCTGCACGGGTCCTGTGAGTGAACCACTCACGTTACTCTGAATGACTCAGTCAACAAGAGGAGCCGTGTACGTCCGTCGGTGGCGGATCTTTACAGCAGCACTGCTGCAATAGTCCTCGTATTTAAAAATTTTAAACATTTGCAGCTTCTACCCAAAACATTGTGCCAGTCAAATATTGCAACAGATTAGCCTACATGAGTCAGTGGGTTAATAACACGAGCAAGGCTCGTCGGATTCAAGCTCTATGAGTTGAGTCACTCTCTGTGTGAATCCCCGAGCCGCTGTCCAACTCATTGTCGCGCGCACCGCACGCATTTCTTTGTACTCGGACTCGGAGCTGCAGAAAATTACGAGTGAGCTTTTCACTCGGTACCCCCAGTCGACATTTGGTGATGTAAATTAACTCGTTGTTGCAAGTTAGAACATATGGCAGCTTATGTAGAGTTATGTGTTGTAATTCTGTTGTAAACATTTGAAGAGCTTTGTGTTTGATCCAATTTCTCATTTTTAAAGCAAAATCTGAGAGGACTCAACTGACTCGGGTTAATGGTCACTAAGGACTCATGGTTCTCGAGTCATTTTAGGGATCAGGTTAAATGATCCGAGTTTCGAGTCACTCGCTCATCACTAATATCCACATTTAAAACTTTATAAACAAAAATAACTCACTTCCGGTAATGTCGCATATCTAAATCCACCTGCCACAGTGGCTAGTGGTCAAAAAAGTTAACTTCAGGCCATGGCTGGAAGAAATCTAAAATGCAAGCCAAACCAAAGCTCAGGTCTTAGGAGGTTAAGTTGAAAAACTCAAGTTGAAAATGTTTAAGTATTTTAAGTGTAACCAATCGATGTAATAATAATAAAAATTCACCTTAAATTTTCACTTAAAGTGAGAAGTCGTCCAATATTTATCATTTTGCAATAAACATCTTACCACTATATGCCCCTCCCCAAAATCGTGCAAGCCTTGCCTTCCACCATCTTTATTGTGACTGTTTCACTATATAGTAACTATCATGAAATAGTCACTGTACTTTTAACAATGAGTACTGGCCACCTAATTAATATTCATGAGCCAATATTATAATGTTTATAAGGCATCCCCAAATTTTCTGACTGCCTCTTTGCCCATTTACTTACAAAAAAATTCATGTAGTGAATTTTTGACCTTTTGTGCCTTTATTTAGACAGAATTGTGGAGAGTAGCCAGTCTCACGAAATTTCGTTATATAGTCACGTAATTTTTTTGATTATTTTTTCGTGATATTATCACAAATTTCCGGTTTTTTTTCGTGATTGTATAACGAATTCCTGTTTTCGTGTGATTATCATGTATTGGTTACTCAACTGTTTTGTCCTATTTTCTTACCATTGTCACTTTGGTTTAGCGTTAGATTTTCATACTGTAAAATGACGTCCCTACCCAAACCCAACTCTAACCCTAATGCCAGGCGACATATAAAAACGAAATCAGAAAAATAGTATAAACCAAGGTATAAAGTGACATTCTAATGCGGGCACCAAATCTAACCCTAAACCGAAGCGACAATGGTTTAAAAATGCAGTTGAGCAACCAATACGTGATAATCACACGAAAACAGGAATTCGTTATACGATCACGAAAAAACTCGAAAATTCGTGATAATATCACGAAAAAAAAAAATACGTGACTATATCACGAAACCTTGTGAGACTGGGTAGGGAGTAGACAGGAAAATGGCAGAGACGAGAATCGAATTTGGGTTGGGCGAGCAAACTGGTGCTTATACTGTATGTTGCCGCAATAACCACAGGGCTACTGACGCCGACAAGTAGTGTTTTTTTCTGAAGCCTTTACTGTATATTTGTGTTTTAGTTTTTAGGTTTAATTGCAGTCTCAGTACAAACTGTTATTGCTAAAAGGTTGCTGTAATATTTCTCAGAAGAGTACAGTTTTGTTTCAATTATGATTCATTAAGATATTGAACTTTGTCCTTACAATCCTTATTAGAACTGAAATAGACACAATTAGTCATCTGTTGACATACCTTAACTGAACTGAACAGAGCTATGAAATGACACTGTGGGTAGCGTAACTCAAATAATTTGCTCATGTAAGATCTCATCTGTGATCTGCAGTAGCTGTAGTAACAATACACTTAAAATTCTCTATCGAATCTCATCCACGTCTCGGAGAAACACTTGAGACATTAAAGAGACCTTTCCAATTTAATGGGCTTCTCGAAGCGCTCTGCTGTGCATTTCAATGATTCGGTCGTCCTTGTGCAACAGCGCCGGTAAGGATAAAGCTCTCATCCACTCATACAGATGAGCTCCCGCTCCACGCTTTAACCTTTCCATGTACGTCTGTGTTGGGAGAGAGACAGGAAAGCTTCAAGCATCAGCCTACGCAAAAGACACGCTAAACTTTCCTTTTAAATGTGACCCACTTCAACCTGTCCGCATGCTTTGAACGCAGTCGTCCCGCATGCTTATGGATGTTAAAAGATAACAGGAAAGGAAGTGATTGCATGTCGAAGTCTGTGCCTGTAGGGACTCAGATTAAGACGTAATATTCATTTTATAATTAGCATATGCAGAGGACGTGTAGATTACAGAGGATGCTGGTTGGTGCTGACCTATTTTATGTGGAATTGGGGCAGACACGTACACTTGCTATACTTGGCCACAGGTGCTATGTAATGTGCTGAATGTTGCTTACATGGGCGACGGATAAAAAGAAACGAAATATAGACAAATGTTTGCATAAGCACATTAATTAAAAAAACATATGGACGAGGCACAAAAATGCATATAGACCATGAATTGTTTTCTATTGTTCGAGCTTTGTGACATGGTGCATTATCCTGCTGGAAGTAGCCATCAGAGGATGGTACATGGTGGTCATAAAGGGAAGGACATGGTCAGAAACAATGCTCAGGTAGGCTGTGGCATTTAAACAATGCCCAATTGGCACTAAGGGGCCTAAAGTGTGCCAAGAAAACATCCCCCACACCATTACACCACCAACAGCACAGTGGTAACAAGGCATGATGGATCCCTGTTCTCATTCTGTTTACGCCAAATTCTGACTTTACCATCTGAATGCCTCAACAGAAATCGAGACTCATCAGACCAGGCAACATTTTTCCAGTCTTCAACTGTCCAATTTTGGTGAGCTCGTGCAAATTGTAGCCTCTTTTTACTATTTGTAGTGGAGATGAGTGCTGCCCGGTGGGGTCTTCTGCTGTTGTAGCCCATGCGCCTCAAGGTTGTGCGTGTTGTGGCTTCACAAATGCTTTGCTGCATACCTCGCTTGTAGCGAGTGCTTATTTCAGTCAAAGTTGCTCTTGAATGAACTTGAATCAGTCTAACCTCTAGCATCAACAAGGCATTTTCGCCCACAGGACTGCCGCATACTGGATGTTTTTTTCCCTTTCCACACAATTCTTTGTAAACCCTAGAAATGGTTGTGCGTAAAAATCCCAGTAACTGAGCAGATTGTGAAATACTCAGACCAGCCCGTCTGGCACCAACAACCATACCACGCTCAAAATTGCATTGAAGCAACTGCTATGTAATTGGTTGATTAGATAATTGCATTTATGAGAAATTGAACAGGTGTTCCTAATAATCCTTTAGCTAACTGTATTTTATAAATAAATTTTTTATTAAATAAAAAGGTGAATTTTTTTTTTCTTAAATGTATACATGTATGTGTTTGTTTATTTATATACACATGATAAGTACACACAATACACACAAATATATTATGCAAACACAAACTTTTATTTTGTATGTGATTAATCACGATTAATCATTAGAGGGCCCTATTAATATCACTACCTGATTATTGACTAAGATGATATTTATCAGCTTTTCCATTTGAACTCTTCGTTTACTCTTTGCAAATACAATTACAGATGATTAAATTATTTATATATTCAAAAAAGGTGCATTTTTAACAATTAAAGTAACTGACACAATACCTTTCTCATCAGAATCAAGGATTTGGTGTATAACATCCAAAAGCCGAATGCTGATGTAATGTAAGCGGTGGTTGTTGTGTGCATGGTGCGTTTAGCTGTGAGCTCTGGGAATACAGATCTCAGATCAGGCGAGCTGGTGACTGGAGCAGATGGGGCGAGAGGAGAGAGAGAGAGAGAGGTGTGAGTCTGTGCTAATTTCTCAACAGCAGACACACCAATGACAGGGTGGAGCCAAAACCAACACCAGGCAAATGGGACATGGGCACCATTTTGGCAGTGAACCAGCTAATGCAGTGTGGATGCTGCGACATGGAGACTGTACTTTGAAAACACAAATCTTAAAGCTCTACTTCAACCTGATCTGACTATTAAAAATGTCTTTTATAGACACAAAGTAATGTTGATTCGGTTAATTAAAAATAGTAATAATAATCAGCTAGATTCAGTCACGGTAAAAAAGTAGGGCTGTAAATCGATTTGAAAATGTAAGAGAGTCAATGATGTGACTCATTTATCAAATTGCTAGCAAATATTAATTTGCATATATTAATGCTTCCTAAAAAAAAAAGGCTCCAGTTATTTTATTTCTTGATTTATTTTAATGCCATTTCAAATAAGAAAATCGCTAGCCTACAGTGTATGAAGGATGGAAAATGACTTAAGTGCTAATAAATAAATAAATGATTAGATGCATAAATGAATAAATAAATAAATGTAGAAATACGGACATGAATAAATACATAAATGCAGAAATAAATAATTAATTAATTAAATGTAGAATAAATAAATGCAGAAATAAATAAATAAATTAAAATATATTTAAATGAACAAATACATAAATGCAAAAATAAATAAATACATATATATATTTCACTTCACTGGCAGTTGGTCTACCCCAATCGACTGAGTATATATTTATGTATATATATATATATATATATATATATATATATATATATATATATATATATATATATATATATATATATATATATATATGTATATATATATATATGTATGTATGTATGTATGTATGTATGTATGTGTATATATATATATATATATATATATATATATATAAATAAACAAACACATACATGTATACATTTAAGAAAAACATGTTCACCTTTTTATTTAATAAAAAGGTATTTATAAAATACACTTAGCTAAAGGATTATTAGGAACACCTGTTCAATTTCTCATAAATGCAATTATCTAATAAACCAATTACACAGCAGTTGCTTCAATGCATTTAGGGGTGTGGTCCTGGTCAAGTATATATATATATCATTTTGTCAAAAGTATCAACTTTTAATTGTATTCTTTTAGCACCATTTCTGTTATACCACGTTTGTTTTTTCATTTATTTATGCATTTCTACTTATTTATTTCTGTATTTCTGTGTCCGTAAGTTAATAAGGCAGGCGGTCCCAACCTCACTCAATTAATGATTGGTAATAGAAATAAATACATGTAAAAATGCATAAATAAATGTAAAAAATAAACAAATGTAGAAATACAAAATTAAATGTAATAAAATATACATTTATTGAAAAATAATAAAATAAAAGTTTATACTTTTGACAAAACAATATATTTGTTTATTTATCTCTGTGTTTATTTATTTCAGTATTTCTACATTAATTAATGTATTTATTTCTGCATGTAACTATTTACTTTTTTATTTCTGCATTAATGCATTTATTTATTTCTGTATTTCTACATTTATTTGTTTATTTATTTATTAACACTTAGGTCATTTTTCGTTATCCATAGTAGTGCACACAAAAAATTGCTGGGTTAAATTTCAGGTAACAATAAAAATTACACTGAAAAATTACACGGTGAATGGTTTCATTCTCAGGATGCACACATGATGCTAAAAATGTATATCCTTTTGAAGCACGGTAAGTCACTTTGAATAAAAGTGACTGCCGAATGTATGAATGTAAATCAATGAATGTAAAGGTGAAAAAGCGATGACAGTATGACTGAATTGGATGTAGACGCTTTCATTGTCATCTACCGCATGTGTGCGTGTGTGTTTGAAATGGCAGAGGGAGGTTTTGATATCTCAGACGGTGCGTGAGCTGCATGTGTAGCTCACTGCTGAGCGTGTTTGTGTGTGTGTGTGTGTGTGTGTGTGTGTATGCCTGCAGGCATGAATCCAGACGCTGTGTGTACTGTATCACCACTGCGTCTAACCACCTCCCTTTTTTCTCTCTAGTCTCATTCACTCATTTACAGGTTTTTTGTCTCTGCCCCCCCCCCCTGCACCTTTCTCTCTCTCTGACCTCCGCTGTTTCGACATGCAGGTGTCTGCCTGGCAGAGAGCATATCTGATGGGCCACTAACATGCAGGGGTTGCCTCTGTCATCGCTTAGATTAAATTCAGTCTACTTGTTCCACCTGTTCGCCCACCTGTCAGTATCTCTTATGTGCCACCTCATGCATTACTGTCAGTGCAGCTTTAAAAAAAACACCTAATGCAAGGTGACATCATAAGCTCCACCTTCACAGTATTGTGGCTTTCTGTCAAGACCGTATACATTTGTGCAGATCTCAAATGCCTATATAATACATTTAATGCTGACGAATAAATCATCAGAGCTGTGGTATATTATGACTGCAGTCACTGCTGAAAGGCTCGCAGGCATCACATGGCACAACCTTTTGTACCTTATTGCTTTTTTACAGAATTATTTGCAACATGATACAGTACACTGTCAGAAAAAATGGCCAAAAAATCGTCCCTAGTTGTCAATGGGGCAGTACCCTTTCTAAAAGTCCTAATATGCATATATTTGGTACCAATATGTACCTCCAAGATATATACAGTATGAACTCTTTAGGTGTACTTTTTAAAAGGGTAGCGCTCTAGTGACAGTATTTTTTATGACAGCGACTATCTATTTTTTAAAATCTATTAAAAAGGAATGGCATCGCTTAGCAGGAGATTCTTTACAAATTCTTAGTGGTCAGCAAATGTTGTCTTCTCTTTGCATGAATAAATAATGGCATTCTTTTAGCTATAGCATTAAAAATATGCTGTCTACGCAGTGAGAAATGGCAATTTGGCATGCAAAACACAGAAAGACTCACGATGCTCGTTGTTGCCGAGTTCGGTCTCTAAGGCGCATGGCGCCCCACTGTTCTGAGCTCAGGAGTGTAAATACAGACAGACGCGATTGTACACAAACATAATCTTACTCACAAACTTAAATATTGCAGCTCCTCAGAAACAGTGGGTTGTTGTTATGCATCTAACCTTATATGCACTCATATTTAATGTTTGCTTGGATTCGCCATTCCAGTATATTTGGAAATGATTTATCACAGATATACACTTAGAAACAAAATCAGAAACAAAATGACTTGTCGATTAAAGATCACCTAGTTAATTATAACTCCTCTATCTGTTGTTGTATCAAGAATTATTTTGCTTGTTTTCAGTAGAAATATCTAAAAATTCTTAAATTAAGATTTTTTTTCTTGATGAGCAAAATGACTTAGAAAATAAGTCTAGTTTTTAGACCAAAAATATCAAATTTAAGTGATTTTGTGCATATAACAAGCAAAAAAAAAAAAAGAGGTAAGCAAAAACAATCTTGAAAATTCTTAAAAATTTCTTAAAATCTAAATTCAAGAAAAATTCAAGAAAATTGCCAGATTTTTTTTGGTTGTTTTATGCACAAAATCACTTTGGTCTAAAAACTAGACTTATTTTCTTGGGTCACATCTTAATTTAAGAATTTTTAGATATTATTACTGAAAACAAGACAAAAATACTTTAGAGTTTTTTTGCTTGAAAATCTTTTTTTTTTTGCAGTGTAGATATGTCATGACTGGTTTCTGGGGTGATGAAGTAAGGACGCATGTGCAAGTTCTTGGATAAATAAATAACATTTAATAATGACACTGAAAACAAACATGAGAAAACAAGACAACGGAATCAGGTAAGTAAAACTTGAACACTAAACAGAGACAGGAACAGACAGGGTTGGAGTGAAAATCATCCGGCACAGGCTGACGGAACAAAGGCGTATAAATACAAACACAATCAAACATACAACAGGTGTGGTGTGTTGGCGTAATTAGTCCATGAGAGTCCAGGTGAAACGGATAAGTGCAACACACAAAACATGTCAAGGACTAGCCGTGACATAACCCCTCCCTCTACGAGTGGCTACCAGACACTCACATAAAAACAAAAACAAAGTCTGGTAGCGAGAGTCAAAGGGAGGGGTGGAGGGCTTGGGGACCCTGGCGAAGCCGGCAGCCGCCGAGACGAAACCAAATCATCTCCCGTCCCCTCGCGGAAATGGAGACCCTCACTCGGTAGCCACCCCGGGGAAATGATCGGGCGTGGTCCGTTCTGGATCCCCCTACGAGCGGGACGGTGGTCCTCCGAGGGACTGTCGACGACGACTCAACCATTGGGGGACCGCCTGGGCCGATCCTCCTCCCGCATAAATAAATAACATTTAATAATGACACTGAAAATCAAACACGAGAAAACAAGACAACGGAATCAGGTGAGTTAATCTTGGACACTAAACAGAGACAGGAACAGACAGGGTTGGAGTGAAAATCATCCAGCACAGGCTGACAGAACAAAGGCGTATAAATACAAACACAATCAAACATACAACAGGTGTGGTGTGTTGGCGTAATTAGTCCATGAGAGTCCAGGTGAAACGGATAAGTGCAACACACAAAACATGTCACGGACTAGCCGTGACAAGGTATGCATTTTAAGACAAAACCATGTCAACAAAATATATTAAAATTGACCACCCCATAATTCAAGAAAAATTCAAGAAAAATGTTCTTACCCCATTGGCAAATTTTTTTCTTGATTTAAGCACTAATATGCTTAAATTGTATATCTTTGTGAATTAGACAAATATATAAGTAAGAAAGTCATTCTTTGCAGTGCACCATATCAAAACTGTCTATGCAGCCTGATCTTACACTGTAAAAAATACTTTGCTGCCTTAAATTTTTTTGTTGAATCAACTCGGATTTACAAGTCATTTCAACTTACTATTCTTTATCTTGACTAGAGTTGAGTTGTTATAACTACTGGTGAGTTGTTATAACTTATAAAATTAAGTTGACTTTTCTCAACTATGTTTTATAAGTTGTGACAACTCATTTCTGTTGACATGACTTGTAAATTTGAGTTGATTTGACAAAAAAATTTAAGGCAGCAAAGTTTTTTTACAGTGTATGAGAATCCGTATGTATTTTACGAGTTGGCTAGTTCGTATGAAGTGAATCGCACAAAAACATTAAATTATCATAAAAACAATAATGAAACCCCACCTCTAACCCCAAAAACAAATTGTTTAAAAATGTACAAATGTGGTCGTACAAATTAATGCGTATTATCCACCTCATAAAAATATGTGTACAAATTGCCCCAAGATAGCGTTGTACTAAACTTTATCAGCTTACAAATATAAGTCTTATACCCATATGGGTAGCAATTTCTTTTTCAGGACATGTACTTACCTTGTACATATATGGTAAGTATGTAGTACTTACAGACAAATGTGTGGTACTTACTATTGAGTATATACATGTTAATTAAATGGTATTATTACTGTACTTACCAGCGGTACATACTTGTTAGTTATTTTGTAACTCTAAGTACTGGGTAATACCAGATACATACTTATAGTATAGGTATACTGTAACTAACAAGAAACACTATTGTACTTACAAATGAATGTGCGATATAGTATTTAGTACTTACAGCAAGTGCAGGTTAATGATAGGTATAGTATACATGTACTGTATGATAACTAATAACAAACATAGTATACATATGCCACTATGAGGCAACCTCAACCATTGAATATCATACACATTAACTACTGGGTACATTAACTAGTACCTCCACAGTAACTGGATGGAAACAGGTTTGAAAATGCTGACATGCCACTATATTTAATATCAGTAATCTGTATTTGTTTTTGATAGTTTTTACAAAATAAATTCAAAATATTAATCGCTTCCTGACACAAAGGTATAGTTTCAGAAGACATTAACGTGCTTTTCAAAGCATGTTGGGTGTAAGGACATAAAGTGAAATCATACTTTGGTAAAAATCTTCGTATGAATAATAATGAATAACTATTATAAAAATATACTTAAATGTCAGGAGTGACTTTATTATCATTTTCCTCATACACTGTAAAGTGAAAGTTAAACACTTAAAAAATTTATTTTGTCAATTAAAAAGTAAGAAAATTAATAAATGAAAATGTTTAGGTGTTACCAACTGAAGTAACTTTTTACTGCTCCAGCATTTGCCAGTATGAGGAAGATCATAACTCGTAATCAACTGGAAATTGGAAAATGGTGGGTAAGAGACCATGAAAAAACTCCATACTTTTTTTTAGATTGCAAACACATCAGACATCAGCAAAAAAACGAACATTAAATGATTTTTTTCGACAATGCTGTTTACGGTTATTCATAAGAATTAAATAATAGTCAAATAACTGTTTGTTCAATAAAAAAGCAACATCACTGCTTTTCCGTGGGATTATTCTGAGACAGCTTTTTTCTGTCCTTTTTAATAAATATTCCCTCATATTCATGATAGATTTGTCTAAAAAGTCGGCAGCCATAACATTCCTTGACGGATGTTTTCCGTGATGTTTTTGACAGACCGATTCCTTCTTAACATATTTAACAGATTAAATAAACAAAAATAAAGACGTTCAAAGGCTGATTTTAGGTGAGCTAAGCATTAAAATGTCAAACTTACACTATTGCTTCTCAAAAACAGAGTCTATTAAAATGTTACTGGCACAATGCTGAAACATTGTGAACAAAATGTTTTAAAGCTGGTTTATAATCATATGTATCATAATTATATGCCAGTGCAAAACTGTAATGCAACTAAATGCCAGCAATTAGACGCATTTCAAACAACAATGATAAAAACTACCATCCATATTCTGACCTCTAGAGTACAAAAACTTTGCAGAAAAATAAACATATTTCTGGTATGTTAGTTAAAACCAATGAAATTTAAAACAGTGGTGCATAGTAACCGACCCACATAACCCAGGATAACTGTGATAAACTTGATATTGTTTTCATGCTTTTATCTACAAAAAGTTTGCAAAATAAAAGTTGATAATCATGATTTATGTTTTGTTATTGCGCACACACATACTGATCCGGGAGAGGTGTGTGTTTTATTTATTATTATTGATTTGTACTGGTGGTGACATCACTTTGATTTCACTGAGTGCATCTATGGTGAAAAGTGTTTTCAGTTTTATTGCACGTTTTAAAAAAAGGGAAACAGGCCTGGAATATATTCTGCTCAATGACTAATAAATATTTGATTGTTTACAGATGTGAAAGGAGTTGAAGAGTTTCGTTGCAAAACGAGATAAATCCATTTTTTAACATTTTTGTCAAAACATGTTTATTTT
Organism: Misgurnus anguillicaudatus; assembly: GCF_027580225.2. Lineage (NCBI taxonomy): Eukaryota > Metazoa > Chordata > Actinopteri > Cypriniformes > Cobitidae > Misgurnus > Misgurnus anguillicaudatus. The sequence continues at coordinate 6,192,642 of NC_073357.2, read as the reverse complement.
TATGTTATCATGTTATTATTTTGTTTTATGGTGCTACTTATCTGTATTTTTTAAGTTATGAAGGTTAAAATCAAAACAAACCAACTGCATTTTCATTGAAATTAATTGGAATGCAGAACCAAAAAATGCGATTTCTGAACAATTAACAAAACGGTGGTTATCTCGTTTTGCAACGAAACTCTTCAGTTTTAACAGACTGTCATTTATTAAGTTGCCTCACAGGCAATGTTATTGTTTTAGACATGTGCGTTTGCAATGTTTCACTTTCTGTACTTTAGCTAATTGTTTTAAAGCAACACTATGTAGTTTTTTTACCTTTAAATAATGTCTTTAAAATTATTTCAGTGATATAACAACTTTTAACTGGACAAACTGTACTGTTGCTGCAACCTGAGCAGCCTCCTAGCTGCTACAAGCACACTCTGAAAGTGGCAGTGAAGGGTAGGAAACACAGCCCTGCCCCTCCCCCTGCCTGCAGAAGAGTGTCTGATACCATGCACTGTTGCACTTTTCAACCACATGGGGGAGCTGTAAGTCATTTTTACATGGAAACTACATAGTGTTGCTTTAATAATTTTGTGAGGTGATACTTATTCCAATGTTAAAGTGCACCATTTTCATTGCTAAAAACAATGTTATTTTGTGTATTTGGAATAATACAATGTGTTCGCGTGGTTTATAGTTTAAAAAACACATAATTTTTCACATAACTTACATATTTGTAGCTCCAGATTTCCCAATTTTCCTGAAACGCATGGATTTGAAAAGCTCTGTGTCCCTGATTGGCCAGCTAATCTGTACGTTGTGATTGGTCTGAATACCTTTGACGTCTGCCGGAAATGTGACGCTTCTTACCATGTTTGAAAGATTCGGTTGCTAACAGCAGTTAACTTACAGGCTGTGAATCTGAAGTAGGAGGAATTATAATAATGTCGGTCTTGTCCATCAACAAACCCAGGAAGTAAACTGTTGCCTACAATCTGTGTGTTTGTTGTAGTCCAAGTAGAGAGATTTACGTTGGAGATGATAACTCGCATCCTCGTTTACTTTGGGGTTTGTACGTTTTGCGAGCCCCACTGGCGGGGAATAGGAACATTACAAGTGGGGCATGACAAACAGCAGGAAATTTGGTCATTTTCTGCCTATCTCTATTAATTCCTTTATTTATTGACCATAAACTTAAAATGAAACATTTAAATATAAGCCTAACTTAAAATAAACATCAGACTGTGAAGAAATGTCATGCCGGCACCAGCAAGTCTTATTTCATGCAAAGTGTTAATACATGTGCATGATTTTTCTCTATTGAAAATGTTTAATCTTGTTATGTTTTAAAATATGATGTGATTAAATCAATTTCAACAGTTAAACTTAAAGCCTACTGGATTACCATTTTGTTGGGGCGTTTGGGGACAAGTAGGGTTGGGAACCCTTCCCTACCTCCAAAGTGAGGGATAGCAGAAAACGTTTAAGAAACACTGAGCTGGACACGAAAGCTCAACCAATTGCAAGAGTTTGGGATAGGACTATCTTACCCATCTGACCATTGGCAGACAAAAAGAGAGCATTTGGGAAATGTATTAAAAAGCATTATTTAAGTGAATCTGTTTGGTGAAACCAGTGGCACACCTGTCCAGAGTGTTTCCACACCCAAAAAAGGAATAAGCTCCAGTCTCAGTCAGGATATGCAATATAAAAGAAGATTGGATGTTTGACATTTGAAAATGGCAGGATCACTGTGCAAGAAAATTCATATTTCAAGATTATTCAAGATGATATTGCTGTCAGCATAATAATATTAGTTTTTAGTATGATATCAACTGGTAAATGGTGGGTGAGTGACCACACACACAATTAAAACGTAATTTTTTTTATGGTAATGATGGTCAAACATCACTTAAAGAAGACACACCCAACATTAAGCACAGATTTCTTTTTTAAAACCCGCGTTTAACGATATGGTCACAATAAGCTGTTAGCACAAACAACTTACTGTACTAGGTCCATTTTTGAAGTTTGCACGTTTGCAACTAACAACAGAAAACTTTATTGGGGGGGTAACAGTATATCATGCATTCTGACTTATTAACTCATTCGCCACTAGCCTTTTTTTGAAAATGAATTTTCTTCAAAAAAATATATTAACATACAAATGAAGAGTTTGGTTCCAAAATCCATTTTGACTAATTTCGGTAAAAACATGTTTTCTATACCAAGAAAGTGACAAGATGAAAACCACTATTTTCTGTTACAAACTTTCCCATAGCATCTTTACTTTATAATAACATTAAAAATTAAAACCGTTAATTTGATTTTCAAAGACTTATTATAAAAACAAATTATTTTTTCCACAAAAAATTAGAGAGGTGGGACTCAAGAAATGGTAATCCAATCATATTAGCATTGTGAGTTAGAGAGGCGGGACTAAAGAAATGCAAAGCCAGTCATATTAGCGATGTGAGTTACGGAGGCGGGCATTGCAGAGAACGAAAGCTGTTAACCGTTTGTGTACCACATAGAGCGCTATTTTTACAGAATGGGATTGCAAAAGATTTTTAATCTCATTTAAATGATTCCTGAAAAAAATATAATAAGTAAAAAATAGAAAACACAAGAATAAGACGGACATCAGTGAAAAGCTTATAAATATTAATACAGATTAATTTTGGTCGAAATTATTGCTAGGGACAATTCAGTCTTCCCTGAATATTGGTAAGGACATGTCCCTAGCGTCTTACCCTAAATCTACGCCCATGTCTGACGTAAATTATTAGATGTTGATGGCTTACGTTTCTTTCCCGTTACAGAAAATCACCACAGGTTTATCAATGCCATAAAGGATTATTTTGTTTTTGTTTGTTTGTTGATCACGAAGTACAAGATGAGGAAAACTAAGATTCCGTGTACTCAACGCACCGCCATTGTTTGTTTACATTGCGTGAAATGGTGCGCTGTAATTTCTGGAGCGGATTCATTGCGTTCTGTAGAAAAGGAGGAGTGGCGTTTATCGCGTTTTGGAAAAAAAAGGGAGAAAAGATGACAGAATAACATGGCGGATATTGTATTTTGCGTAAAATTTAGAATTTACATTTTAATACTGACCTGTTATAATACTGATTTTGGTAGTAACTCATTTTAAAAAAGAATGGCGTTTATTACGTTTTGGAACCAAACTCAAATATATCAAATGAAAGAACAGATACTCTGCTTTCAAACAAACAATAACCAAACAAAAAGGGAAAAAATATTACATTTAATCCTATTTTTTTCTCTGTTTATAAACTGTTTAATATGGGTGTTTTTCTTAAAAAAAAAAAAAATTAGGCAAAAAGCTGAAATAATTGCATTTTGTAAATTAATTTTGTTAGAGATCAGATTCAGAATGATTATCAAAACATACACGGAGTGTAAAATTAATAAATAATGTTTTGCTTCAGTTTTTTATAAATTAAGTTACAGATTACCATAAAAACTCATCATGTTAAGTAGCTCTGTGCCAAATGCACTTCGCAGGGTTCGTACAAGTTTTAGAAAAATGCTGTGCGGGAGACGTTGGAGATATGACTATTGAAAGATAGATTGCTGTCGAACATCACACAGGTTCTTTACTGTGGAAGATGGCACCACAGTGCAGCCAACTATGGGCAACTTGTAATCTGACATATTGGGGCGGTTTCCCGGACAGGGATTAGACTAGTCTTAGACTTAAACACTTTTAAGAGCTCTCCAAACTGAAAACAACTTGCACTTACTTATCTTAAAATACACCAGTGCCCTTTGTTTTTCCTCAAAAATGCACACAGGTAATGTTTTTAGTAAGGCATGTTTGTTAAAACTAGTTATATTTCCTAATTAAACTAAGGCCTAGTCCTGGATTAAGCTAATCCTGGTCCGGGAAACCGCCCCATTATGTTTGGAGTGATTCGGCTCAATTATAAGTATCTCTGTCTTATTAGACTTTAGCATAAGGAAGTTATTTGCCATCCAGTCACTGATATCGCTAATACAGTCTGTTAGCTTAGAAATCTGGTTGGTTTTGCTAGGATGTGAGGAGATGTTAAGCTGGGTATTATCTGCACACCAGTGAAAACTTTCCTGATAATGTCTCCTAGAGGTAACATGTGAGAAGTGGATAGGACCTAGAACTGATCCCTGCGGTATGCCGTATTTATCCAGAGATTTTTCCTCATTTACATAAACAAAGTGATGGGGTGGTTAAATACGATCTGATCCCAACATAGTTTTCTAGTCTATTAAGTAAGATTGTGTGATCTATTGTGTCAAAGGCTGCACTAAGGTCTAGTAATATAAGAATTGAGATTTTACCACAATCAGATGTTAAAAGGAGGTCATTTGTAACTCTAAGCAGTGCTGTCTCTGTGCTATGGTGGGGCCTGAATCCTGATTGGAACTTTTCATATGTACTATTATTCACTAAGAATGTGCATAATTTGCTTGCCACTACTTTTTCTAGTATTTCAGAAGGAAAAGGGAGATTTGAGATTGAAATTATTAAGCTCTCCCTGGTCGAGGTGCAGCTTTTTAATGAGGGGTCTAATAACTGCCAGTTTGAAAGCTGTTGGAACATACCCTAGTTCTAGTGATGAGTTAATGCTTAGTATTGAGTCTGACACTACATGGATTACTTCTTTTAGTCATTTTGTGGGAGCAGGATCTATTCACAATAATACTTGGGATGATTTTATTAATTTCACGAAGAAGCTTCATGAAGTTGTTACTACTGTGTTGGAGTTTAGTTCTTTGTTTCTAGTTAGTGTCGCAACTGGGTTAAAGTGCATATAATGTAAACATGTAGTGAATCATACGTTATCCAGTGTTGCTTGCTCGTGGCTCGCTCATACCGCGCCACACCCCAGGGGGGCCGTGTTTTCCGGAGAATATCGCAAATCGTTTTTTTTATAAATCTGATAAAACTAAAGACTTCGGAGATATGAAGGATGTAATACTACTGTACAGGTTCTTCGATTAACATGAGATAAGCAGAAACAACATGTGTTATGGGAGCTTTAACTTTTGGAGATTCATTTACACAAAAATTACCGATATCGTCTCTATGTAAACTACAAAAACACAAATTTGTGTAAAGGGATGCGTGGTGCACATGCATATTACATGTTCAGAAGGTTTATGACATAGCCAACTACTAGTGCTTCATTTTCAAAGATCCATCTAAGCAGAGACAAGTTGAACAACTTTCTTTACAAGTTATAAGTTGTTAATTTAACTTTATGTTTTAAGTTACAACAACTCATGAAAAAAATGTAAGTGCAACAGAGATTTTTTTTTTTTTTTTTTTGCAGATGTAGATGTACTATAATGTTAGAAAAATAAGTCTCATATATACCAAGTCAAAAGTTTCAAAATAATGTGATACTTGATCTATTACTTCACATAAAAAGAATAACAATATAGTTCTTTTCATAACCCATTCCTTTCGTAAAGTGATAGCTTTGTATTGCCGTGACACTCTTCGGTCGCTATTCAGTTCCCGCCCCTGAAAGACAGATAAATAGACAAAGTTAAACATTGCAAGTCAAAGTTCTGTAATTCTTTGCAGAAGCAGCTTCAGTTTTTACTCCGTGTATCCTCAGATTACCAAAAATCTGAACAAAAGACAGATGTGTTTGGAGCTGTGATTTATATGTATTATGCGTTTATCCTGTTGTGGGTCATATCGTTTTCCATCGTGCTACATGTTTGGATGTTGATCTCATTCTTTTGATGCGCTGCCAGACAGCACGGTTTCATCCGAATGTTTATTCTGGAGTCGCCTTTGTATGCAGTTCAAATGAGGTGGAATTAGAAATGCATATCGCATTGCCAGCATAATATGTTTCTTTAAAATATTCCCTTTCAGTGAGTCATAACATAAGCATTCGCATTTTCCGTTTTAAACAAGGAGTACAGGATAACCTTGTTCCTTTGATTCAGTCTATGAATCTGATCACAAACAAACACATGCCGCTGGAAAACTGCATAAACTAGATAGGTTACCAATAAACTTCACTGGATAAAAATGCACATCTTGAACATGTCTGATTTTTCTCTATAGACCACAAAAATGCTGGACAGGATGTTAGCTGCCTTTTTGCATACATTGAAAGTTAATGGTGAATAGGGACTGTGCATGTGTGGACTTCAAGCTTCACACATGAACTCACCATTTGCTAATGTGTGGTCTAATAGTATTAAAGTTAAAAAGTTGAAGTTAAAGAAACTAAATCAACATCACCAAAGACGTGAGTTTTTGTTTGTTGAGGAATGTTTAAGCTTTTTCAGCTTCCCCCCCAAAAAAAACATCAATATGGAAACAATGGGTGTAGTTAGTTTTTCCAGATATAGTTTGTTTTTAATGCTGGATTTTGTTGAAATGGGGTGGTCACAGTGATAAAACAACCAGGTCATAAGTCGCAGCTGGTAAGTAAAACTGCATCAAATGTCTGTGCTTTGTTGGCAATTGGCCCTTAAGTGCATATAATGTAAACAACATGAATATGTGGTGGATCCAGAGATTGCGGGATAATGTTTTGTGTATGTGTTGCATGCTCATGACTCGCTCTGCCCACAGTATACCTCCAGGAGCTCAGATTTTTTCGGAAAGTAGCGGTACCTTAATTCTACGTGGCATTGATTCAACAAGGTGCTGAACGCATCTTTAGAAATGTTGGCTCATATTGATAGGATAGCATCTTGCAGTTGATGGAGATTTGTGGGATGCACATCCAGGGCATGAAGCTCCCTTTCCACCACATCCCAAAGATGCTCTATTGGGTTGAGATCTGGTGACTGTGGGGGCTATTTTAGTACTCATTGTCATGTTCAAGAAACCAATTTGAAATGATTCGAGCTTTGTGACATGGTGCATTATACTGCTGGAAGTAGCCATCAGAGGATGGGTACATGGTGGTCATAAAGGGATGGACATGGTCAGAAACAATGCTCAGGTAGGCCATGGCATTTAAACGATGCCCAATTGGCAAGAAAACATCCCCCACACCATTACACCACCACCAGCAGCCTGCACAGTCGTAACAAGACCTTGTTCTCATTCTGTTTACCCCAAATTCTGACTCTACCATCTGAATGTCTTAACAGAAATCGAGACTCATCACACCAGGCAACATTTTTACAGTCTTCAACTGTACAATTTTGGTGAGCTCGTGCAAATTTTCTTATTTGCAGTGGAGATGATTGGTACCCAGTGGGATCTTCTGCTGTTGTAGCCCATCCGCCTCAAGGTTGTGCGTGTTGTGGCTTCACAAATGCTTTGCTGCATACCTCGGTTGTAACGAGTGGTTATTCCAGTCAAAGTTGCTCTTCTATCAGCTTGAATCAGTCGGCTCATTCTCCTCTGACCTCTAGCATCAACAAGGCTTTTTTACCCACAGGACTGCCGCATACTGGATGTTTTTCCCTTTTCACACCATTCTTTGTAAACCCTAGAAATGGTTGTGTGTGAAAATCCCAGTAACTGAGCAGATTGTGAAATGCTCAGACCCGCCCGTCTGGCACCAACAGCCATACCACTCTCAAAATGGCTTAAATCACCTTTCTTTCCCACTCTGACATTCAGTTTGGAGTTCAGGAGATTGTCTTGCCAAGGACCACACCCCTAAATGCA